>NW_026086605.1:5490000-5632500 GCF_022539395.1 Myiozetetes cayanensis | reverse complement strand
TCACATTACAACTCTGTAATTTGGGGAAGGTGGAGGGAAGCAAGGCTGAATTATAATTTTTTCCATGAACTAGTAAACTGAATCACCAACCAGGGGATGAATCACAACCATAAGGGCAAGAGAGGAGGAGAATGGAGAGCTGAAAGGCCTGGAGTGCCAGGGCATGGGGGAATGGTTTCCCACTGCCAGAGGGCAGGGTTAAATGGGATATTGGGAAGGAATTCTTGGCTCTCAGGGTGGTGAGGCCCTGGCACAGGTTGCCCAGAGATAGCTGTGGCTGCCCCAACCAAGGTCAGGTTGGATGGAACTTGGGGCAACCTGGGACAGTGGAAAGTGTCCCTGTGGCAGGGGGTGGAAGGAGATGAGCTTTAGGATCCCTTTCAACCCAAAACCATTCTGTGATTTTCTGATTTTATGAAAAAAATTTATTTCTAAACAAGGCACCTTTACACTGCACCAAAGAAGGGTTTGTCTCAAGCCCAACAGAAGCCACAAAATAGTATTGGCATTATCTCTGCACCCTAAAATTACCTGCATTTCAATCCTTCCCACAAAGCTGTGGCAGTGGACCCTGTTTTCCCAGAGCGAGAACAGCACCAGGACACCCTGGTGTCCCCCAGCCCAGCAGGACAATGCCACCAAAATTGCTCTTACTCTTATTTGTTAGTCATTTCTAATATTTTCGCAATTATAATCTTATTTTTTTCATTTAGAATTTTAATTAAACCTTTTCTTAATGGAGGGTTAGTAGAAGTTTACTGCAGTATCTCTTAAAATTTTAGACCAGCACGATGGTTTAACTCTGCTGTGGTGGTAAATAAAAAGTATTACTGGGTGGATACTTCAACTTCACACAAACCAAAGACACCTGAGAAACCAAACCTAAGATTGTTAAAGCTTTAAACATCAAAACTCTTCTCGTGACATTAAAGAAGTCACGTGGCTTTTAATACTGATGATAAAGAAAGGCACCATATTTCTTTATGATGGGCTCAGTAATTCCACATGGAACACATTTCCAATGCACTTCACTTTACGATGGCATTATATACTACTGATATTTGTGCACAGTAACTCCAGAAAGTAAACTAGTTACACACTGATGTAGGTGCTAATCTACCATAAAATATGCATTTCTAATTTTAAGCAGAGCTCCTCATGAACCTAAACACAAGATGCTTTAAGATACATTATCTACACTCCAGGACACATTTCATAATTTGTAGGTGTTAAGTAATCGCTGGCACTGTAATAAAATAAATTCTCTCCCACTGTCTCCCTTGATTTCCCCCCCTCCCCTATACTTCTAAAAACTTTTTAACTTCCTTACAGCAAGCTTAGCAGTTAGGAAATTAAATGCAAAATACAACTCTAGACTAGTCATAAAGTTGTATTTTTGGATCAAATAGGTGTCACTTCCTGAGAAAAACAAAGTCAAATCCAACTAACCTGCAGAAGATGCTAATCCAAGCAATTAAGTAAATGGAGAAAAATACAAGTCTGGAAAAAATTCCTCTGGAAAGTCTTCTCCCAGAGCTGCCTTGGACTTAGTGGTTGATTAACCTTGATACAGACATTTAGTGAACAGCTGACAATTTTCAGCTGCATCACCTTTATCTGAGACTGTGCAAGAATTACTTTGCACACAGCCTTCACCCTGCAGCCCAGCTCCATTCCCTCCCCTGTTGATGCCACCTGCAAATTTAGGAACTGTTCCAGCTCAAGCCCTTTCTCCAGTCAGCACCGAGAACACCACCTGAGGAGGCCCAAAGTCTTGCTAAAGATCAAAACATCTGCCTCCTCTCCCTTACGGAAAAAGTAAATGGATAAACCCATAATTTGCCTGATCCTTATGGAATCATGCAATGGTTTGGGTTGGAAGGCACCTTAAAGACCATCTTATCCCACTCCCTGCCATGGACAGGGACACCTTCCACTAGACCAGGTTTCTCTGAGCCCTGTCCAACCTGGCCTTGAACACCTCCCTTAATATCATCTAAGTACACACATTAAAAAAAACTACAATAAACCAACCAAGGGAAACCCAAGTCCTACCATTTTCTGGATGAATTTTATCCTTTACCACAGCCCCTCTATTCATGGCAGAGGCTTCATGCTCCTCCCCACGCAATCCATGAATGTGACTACAAGTGCTTTAGCCAGTCCCTCAAGTATCCTCAGATTAAAATAATCAGGCCTTTTAAAAGAGGTGGGACTCTGTCAGTGGATCTCCTCGGCTGAGATCTCATCCATTTTCTCCTGGTATTAATTGTACAAACCATCTGCTCACTTTGGAATTTTTTTTTTTTTTTAAATTTTAATTGAAAACAAATGCAAAAAGTCATTGAACACTTCAGTCTCATTTGCTAATAGCTCCCTGCTTCCCTCAAGGAGCTCACCAAACACTTTCCTTGGTCTTCCTCTCATTCCTAATGTACTTATCCACCAATTCCTCTGTCTCTTGCTACTTCCATCTGAATTTGCCCCTTCCTTCCTTATTTTGTTCCTTACTCTGGTGCTATTCCTTTTGCAACCTTTCTTTTTTTTTTTTTTTTTTGAAGTGAGCTGTTCTTTTTCTCTTTTATTTCTGGTGCTTAAGGCTTTTGAAGGACCCACATGATGGAGCCATGTAGGTTTCCACTGACGATCTTCCTTTTCCATGCACTGAAATTCCCTCTGCTTTGATTAGTGACACATCTTGGCAGTTCTGTCCTGAATTTTCCTCCTCTAAGAACTCAGTTACTACCCAGATTGTTACCCCTTGTTTTCTGCACTGTTTAAATCTGCAGATTTTCCAACAAATTCTCTGATATTTCACTTGAGGCAATCAAGTAATGCATTAAAAATTATTATGTTTAAAAAAACCTAAGCAAACCTTGGTACAACCACACCCATCACACCTTTGTCAGGTGGGATACCTGGTTTTCCAAGTGATTATTTGAACTCCAAAGGAGAATCTACTTTTTTTTTTTTTAGGTTTCTTTACTGATATTTCCCTACTTCAGAGCTATGTTTCTCTTTTTCTCTTATCCCCTCTTTTATGTCAGATTAGGGCAAAAGGAGGGCAAAGTAATATGCTGTAATGAATGCTGAAAATTGCCATGTGAAAATAAACTTATAGGAAATAGCAACACTGAACCTACATTAAAATTGGCTTTCTTTGGGAAAAATTTGCTTATATGACACAAATTTCTGCACAATTATTTTCCATTCAGAATAATTTCCTATAAGATCATAAAAATACAGCCATGAAACCACACGTAAGAAGAGCAATGGTGTATAAATACAACCCACCCCTGAGGGGGATGATAAGAGGATAAAGAGTTTATACAGACAGAATTTAGGAGACCACCTTAATCTTGAGGGCTAGGAGACAATTAAGACATTTTTAAAGAATTTTCAACTCATTCTCTGTTGAAGCTGATGAGTTTTCTACACTCCCTCATGGCTCCTGGGCAGGAAAGGCATTATTTGGGAATGTGGATGGCAGAAAGTGAGATCCCTCTTGAAGTGAGATTCCTCTTTAATAAATCTTCACAAAAATATAAATATCTGCATTTTTTAGACCTTTTTCTATCCTGGTTCTCTCACCACCACCAGTTTCACCCTTCAAGAATATCTTTGTTTGAGGATTTACAAATAGTTCAACCAACATCTTTAAATTTGGGCAAATTGTACTAATATATCTGAATGCATGTGGCAAACCTGACCCAAGGGTTAATCTATTTTACAAAGCCTAAAAAAAGATCAATTTGCTCCTTGAAACAGCCACAGTAAAATTTAACGCTGTATTTCCAACTCTTATGGCAGTTAAAGGTTTTAGGAGTGAATTATTCAAGGTAATTCAGTGACACTGAACCCATTTAACTGACCTGAAGTTCAAAATCCAAATTTTACTACTTTTCCTATGAAGACAGGAAAATATCAGAACTTCTTCATTTAAAAAATATGTTTTCTTACTTGACACTGGAATAGTGATGAGATGAACAGACCTGGAAAATGCAGCAATTTCTTTATGAGGTTTAAGTCTTTGTCCTCTCTTCCCAACACCCCAAAACCCAGAATGGACAGAGCAACCTGAAAGTCAGTGGGAAGCAGAAATCCCTCATACCGTGAGAAAACAAAACAAAAAATTATATATATGCACATATATATAAATATAAACATAAACATAAAAATAAATATATGGATACATGGTAAGAAAGAAACTGTGGAATTTAAATCCTGGACTTTTTTAAAACCAAAGCAGCCTGGATATTATATCCAGCCCCCTACTAACACACCAAGGAAGAGATGCTTGGTCTATTGGATTTATCAGGGCTTCACAAAGTGGGGTTTTTTTTGACAGGAATTTTTTGCTGGGAATAACAACAGCGGGGTTTGGAGCAGGCTGTGAAGCAGAGGGTCCTTGGCCTCTCTGTTTACAGCTATGCTGCCACTTCTCATGTTGCCTGTGCAGGTCAGATGGGAATAGTCCAAAATGCACCAATACACATTTTTGACTCCTCAGAACAGTGTTTTTCACACTATTACAGAGCATTCCAGGCTTTACACTTGGATTTTATTTTTCAGAGGTGCATAATTATAAAAACTGCCTTCAGCCTCAGCTGCCCACACACAAGTGCACGTCCAGACACCTCAAAAAGCACTGAACCAAAGATGTTTGGCAGCTATTCCGCTCTATTTGTGACGAGGGGTTACAGCAGCACAGGATATGGAGCTTTCCAGCTCCGCATCTGTACACAGCCATCACAGAATTGGACAGAAAACCCTATTTCCCACTCCTGAAAGCCGTGTTTCCTGCTGGAGCCGAACACTCCACATTCCTCCCACTGACAAATATGATAAAATACATAAAAACAATAGAAATTGTTTATGCTTTTTCTTTGTTGCCACTAGATTCCAATGTCATATCACCTTCCAATGTTTATCCATCTGAGGAAAATGGGAAGCTTGAAATGAATATTTTTGGTGTCCAATAATGCTAATCTGACATTTCTATTATCTCTGACCAGCCCAGGTGATTTTGGGACAGAGCAGAATTTATACCAAGCTGCTCACAAGAAAAGCATCATTTCCTGTGATATTATCAACTATGATTTGTCCCAGAGTGACTGGAGTTGCCTCTTCAGATGCTGCCACCAGCCAGCAGAGCTGGGACAGACCTACAGCACAGCACAGCTTTATTTAAAAAAAAACAACACAAACAACCATAGCTCATTCTCTGATAGACCCTGAAGGTGGAAATCCCCTCCCTTCACCTCCACAGAATTGGTTCTTGGCACTCCAGAGGTCAAAGTCAATCACACACTTCTAGAAAGAAATATTTTCTGACCATCTGAAGGGGAGTTTCTACCTACAGAAAAGTTTTGGAGCCTCCTGCATTTTCTCACTGTTAGTATAGCACCTATTTCAACCAAAATAAGCAAAGTCTAATTACAGGATGACATTAATATTGTTGGATTTTATATTAAATAAACCGTGTTCATAAAGTTGAATAACTTCTGCCACTGAAACAATTTTGGCCACAGAGATTTTAAGGTATTTAGTGTCCAATTTGAAGATCCAAGGGGTAAGAGAGTTTTGCTCTCTGGGGAAAGTCAAGCTTAAACTCAACACCTCCGAGAAGATGCAACACAGCAACACTGTGGGGATTCAGCTGCCTCTTCACAAATGTGGCCATTTAACTTAGAAAATGAATGTTTTGTTTCTATCAATCATTGGAGGAGACAAATCTCCTGCTACTCTGAGGTCTCACACGGCAGAAGAAACTCAACCACAAACTGCAGTGCACACAACCTGCCTTTGTGCAAATGAAATCATCACTAATCACAAAACTGTGGAATTAACTTAAAGGAAATATAGGCTTTAGACATTTAGAGGGGGTTGAACTATCAATCAGGTACTTGACAGAAAATTTTAGGTTTAAAATCCATGTGAAAATCCTCAAACTGGCTATTTGGTATCACTGGAGTGTTATGGGAAACAGCTGAGGTCTGTGCTAAGGTAGAAGGTTCCTTGGTGGTTCCTCAGCCAAGGACGGAAAAATCCTCTTTGAACACTTGGACAACAAGCCTCATGCTGGAGGATAAAGCCTCCAGTTATTTTTAGTCAATAAAAATGAAAGAAAAATACCCAAGTGTGCCTGACAAGGAGGGACTGAAGTACCGGAGGATTTTGAAACACTAAGACAGAAAGCTTCTTATTTCATTCAATTTGAGAGGTGAAGAGGGAACAGTGCCACAGTTTGGAGGCAAGAATAAAAATTCCATGAAATAGTCTCAGGAGACAACTGATAGCACTCATCCATAGTTGGTGACACTCTGACTCTTTCATGAAAAAGGCAATTTTGCTTCCCAGAAAAAATATTCTGGCACTGGGGATTCAAGAGGACAAGGCTCTCAAGGCGATTTCTGACTTTCTAACCCATATTAATATCTACAGTTATCAAATCCAGAACTTCAAACTGTGACTTTGTAACAAAGAGTATTCTCAAAAAAAAAAAAACAACCACAAAAAGCTCTCTTTTGTCATGTATTTACAGCTGGAGAAATCCCATCCATTCAGCCAATTCCTTCCCAATAAAATCTGCTATTTTAATGCAGCTTAACAGAAAAGTCTTATCAGGAATGAAGTTGTATTACACATCTTAAACCGGTGTGAGCATTTATTGAAAATAATTTAAAGTAAGATTTTATAGAAAGAGTAATCACTTAAAAAATCTTCAGCAGAGTGGGAAAAAAAATTCAGTACTTTTTAGTTTCCAACACAGTATCTGAATTCCTCTTTTATGGCATATTTTTGTTCATTTAACCAGGTGTTGTCTTTTTTATATATATAAAATTGCTTGAATGTGGGATCTGAAATACCTGAAATTCTATCTCTCCTTCTTAAAAAGCAACTCTGAGGTATCCTGTAATTAAAAAAAGAGCATCTCTCTAATGAAGGAGACAGAACAGAGCACAGGGGAGATGCTTTGGAAAGGAGAAGTTGGTTTCTAAGAAAACTCACCGTAAAAAGCAAAAATTATCCTTGGACAAGTTGCCTGAAAAGAAAATTTCCCTCTTAAAAAGAACCAGGTTTTTTGAAGACATAGGACTTTGCTGGCTTATTTTCCTGCTATTGGAAAGAGCTGGAAAGAATTAAAGAAAACGGGGTGAACATTTCTAGAAAGAATGGAACACGACTGGCAAAGGCAAACATTTAGTGTGGATTGAATTAATTTTGTATTGTAGCCTTTCACACTTGTGAGGAAATTAATTCTGGGAACTACAAGATGAGAAGCCACTGGCTTGTTTCCAGCACCTCCTCACAGTCATCTGCTTGAAAATCAGCTTCAAAATTGCATATTTATTTTGGATGAATTACCCATTCTGAGTGTTTTGAACAGCAAAGACAGAGAGCTAAAATATTTACATTAAAGACCAGACACCAGGAGAAGAACTGCTAATTGTTTGCATGCAAAATTATTGTTCCTAGAAAGAATAAACAGCAATAAAAAGGTGGTGGAGGGTTTGGAAATCAGTCAAACTTTAGCCCAAAGAAACAGTTATACTTCTGAAACAAACTCTGACCCACTCCCTGCCAATAAATTACTCTGAATTAGGTATTACAGAAGTTATTTGACTTTACAAACCAACTCAGGACTGAGCAGCTGGTTCAGGTCACTGGCACAAAGCAACTGGTTTTGTGAAATGCACACAAATGTTTGTCTTAACTGTAACTGATCTCTAAACAGGAATAGGGACTGATGATCTTAATGCCCACATTTTAAACAAATATTCATGCAGGACGCATGAAAGTAAATGTTTTAGTACATGAAAACCCTATACACAACACCCAACTCAACACCTACATGTAACACCCAACTCAGTGTCACTCATGTTAAGTCTGCCTGGCCAAGGACATGTCCCTGGTGAAAGAAAGGTTGGTGGCTTGAAGTAAATAAAATTTCATTCTCTGTCTCTACACAGAATCATAAAATCACAGCCTGGTTTGGGTTGAAAGGGACCTTCAGAACCATCCAGTTCCACCCCCTGCCATGGGCAGGGACACCTTCCACTAGCCCAGGTTGCTCCAAGCCCCGTCCAACCTGGCCTGGAACATTTCCAGGGATGGGGCAGCCACAGCTTCTCTGGGCAACCTGTGCCAGGGCCTCCCCACCCTCACAGGGAAGAATTTCTTCCCAATATCCAATCCTAATCTACCCTCCCTCAGTTTAAGGCCATCCCCCTTGTCCAAAGTCCCTCTCCAGCCTTTTGTGAGCCCCCTTTAGGTACTGGAAGGTTTTGATTGAGCACATCCTTAATCAGACACCACGACACACAAACAGTTAACAACTGCAACTTGGTTCTCCCACTCGATGCACTCCCTGCCGTGCTGAAATGTGAATTAAGCTGTTCAAATTTGAGGCCTCAGCCTGACATTTCCTCCTCACTCCCAGACCATCAAACCGCGGCTGCCGGGATGGAAGTTGTGTTTGTTCCCGACGCCGTGCTGGTGGAACGCTGGGGTTCAAGAACTTGTAATCTGCACCGTAACATTTTGCCTGCCTGGCAACAGCAACGATTTCTATTTGCATGGTAATGAGACATTTTATTTGACAAGGTGTTGAAGGAAAAGATGCAATAATTTTAACAGTTGGGTGTTACACTTTAAACCCATTCAATGAATCTGGGAAAAAAACATTGCTTCAATAGCCAACTTTATGGGAGCGGAGCATGGAGCAGGAAAAGGGACCAAATACTAATGAAAAAGTAATCACAGCACCCACCTGTATTCACTGAAATACTAAACTACACATTACAAAGGGAAACTATTGTGTTCTGTTACTCTGGATATGTATTCCATGAAGTCAGGAAGGCCCCAAAGACAGACATGGACATGGCGAGATTTCCATCTCCCTTAACCCCAGACCAAAAGGAACTTGGACTCTACCTCTAAACAAGATCCCCAATCTTAATTTTAAATAATCTAATTAACCTGATGTTTGCCATCTTCTCCCTTCTTTGCCCTACAAAAAGTAAAGTTTGCTTTATTTTAGGAAAACATCCTCATATTAAATCATCCATATTACTGAAACTCTGATGTTATCTCTGACCTTAGACGTGCAGCTTGAATAATGAGGTAGGCATGTGACCAGATGATAAACAGAGATCTTGTTTCTCCTGCAAGGAAGCACTAAGAAATTTAACTGAGGCCAGTGCAGCAGAGGTGTTTGGATGGGTTGCAAAAATAAAAATCACATGCTGTCTCCAACCAGTGACAGCACAGAAAGATTATCTGAAATATTTCCTAGACTGCAGGTAGGATACTTGGAAGAAATTCTTCCCTGTGAGGATGGTGAGGCCCTGGCACATGTTGCTCAGAGGAGCTGTGGCTGCCCCATCCCTGGAAGCTCCTCTACCACTGAACTCATCCGAAAATTAAGCATTTCAGTATTTTTGTTGTAAAACTAGTACTTCTCTCACAACAGTGAAGTTACCAAAGGCTGCTGCTTGTTCTCTCCTTGTCAGAGCAGCTGCTGAGCTACTGCCAGAACACCCACACTTCTCATAACCTACAGTTTAACTCAAGCAACAGAAGCCAAAACCAGAGCTGCCAACCCTCACCTCATGTCGCAGCGTGGATCACAAAAGCAGCAAACATTGCCCCGGCTTTCCCAACGAGCCATCCCTTCAGAGCCAATGGGATTTTACTTCTTCTAATTAAGGAAATGAGATGTATGTACTTGGGTGAACTCTACAAGCAGTAATCAGCTTTGGAGATTCAAACCCCAATTCAAGTCCAAAGAAACCAAAGAAATGTCGTACCTGCCTACAAAACTGGACATACTTTGTGTCGTGCAGCAGGGGCTCTGCTACTGGAGAATTCATAGTATTTCATTCAGAAAATCCTAGAACAGTTTGGGTTGGAAAGAACTTAAAAGCTCATCTCATTCCACCCCCTGCCATGGGCAGGGACACCTTCCACTAGCCCAGGTTGCTCCAAGCCCCGTCCAGCCTGGCCTTGGACATTTCCAGGGATGGGGCAGCCACAGCTTCTCTGGGCAACCTGTGCCAGGGCTTCACCATCCTCACAGGGAACAATTCCTTTCCAATATCCCACCTAACCCTGCCCTCTGGAAGTGGGAAGCCATTCCCCCCTGCTCCATCTCTCCATGCCCTTGTAAACAGCTCTGGGCTTACTTTGCACCTGACCAAAGAGCACACACCAATACCTGCACAAACACCACTCTGCCAAAACGCTCTAAATTTTGCTATTTAGTGACAAAGTCCACGAATTTGTCTTGTTAAGTTTCCTTTTGCCCTTTACTCCATCAAAATCTTTTATTCTCAGAGTGAATCAAAGTCCCAACAGCCCAACATGGGAGGGAGGAGATGATGTGATTAGGGAAATTCAACAAAATACGGCACCGCCACGCCAGAGCCTGCATTTTCCTGTATCGCAAGCCCCGTTATTTTGATTCATACATTTCAGCTGAAGCAAACACCAAAAGCAATTTGTGTAATAATCCGACAGAAAGTTAAACAAGAGGAAGCAAACTGCAGGAAATTCATCACCGGAGAACACGATATCAAACACGCGCGTCCCGAGGAGGAACAGCAAGAGGTGAGGACAACAATGAAACAGCAAGAACACATCCAATGTGTACAAGAGGGAAAGCAGAGCGAGGGCAAGAAGCCAGACACATTACACATGACATAAGTAAATAAATCAAAGGAAGTGAGATTAAAACCTGAAATAACTGGAGGAGGGGGAGAGCTATAGCACCTGCATGGAGGTGTCCGCCCCATGGAGATTAATATCGCACAGTCCATGAAAAGGCTGATTTGTAGAGGCTGAGCAGGGAAAGGGAGAGAAAGATTCACAGTTCAAAATCAGAGAGTTAAAAAAAAACAAACCAGTGTCACTACTGCCTGGCTTTCAAACTGCAGTAACCAGGTGGAAACACAACAGGATTGCTCAAAGCAGCTCACGCTAATTTGGATTTATTTACAATAAAATTATTTTAGTGTTTTTTAAAAACTGTGGTTAAATAATGAAAATCTATAACTAAAAAGTTTGAAAACTGATTTTTTTTTGCATATGCTTTAAAAAGTTTTAATTTAAAATTTGAAACTTTAAAATACTTAATTTTAACCTCCAGTGGAAAGTGCCCTTGCCCATAGCATGGGAGAGGAACAAGATGAGCTGTAAGGTCCCTTGCAACCCAAATCAGTCTGGGATTTTATGATTTTATAATACTTTTCTATCATATTCCAGCTCCAGTTTTATTTTTCAAATCTTGTTGTAGACTTACAAAAAAAAAACCAAAAACCAAAACAAAACAGTAAATCTTTAGTTTCACTGTGATGTTTTATTAATTTTTCTTCTGTACCCAGTAACTTGAAGCTCCAGATAAATATCAACTGTTCTTCAGTGAGAATTTTGAGATGAATCAATATCACAAAGTTTCCAAATGTAAATCAAATTCACTTTAAGTGTCACAGCCTCACTCCAAAGGGGAATTTATATGAAATAGTGTTTTCAAAAATATTTAATGAAGGTTGTGATATTTTTCTATGCAATTCTGCCAGTCAATGTTCTGATGTACAGGATAAAGACACAGGTGGGAGTGGTCATATTGCTCAACATTATTTGGAGGTTTTGGCCTTTTCATGATAAATTCTTTGCAATTTACTTATAGTTGGGACTGTATAACTACAGTGAAGAAGACGATATTGTAAAAGAGAAAAACTTATACATTTCCTATGGTTTGGAGCAGAGCTAAAGCTCAGCTCAGGTCAAGGTCAGCCCCATTTCTATGCACTAAGTGGAGGAGATTAATCAGAGACAAATATCGAAGGATAATGTAAATAAAGGCCATCAGAAAACACAGTCACAACCATAAAAGGTTACTCTGTAGCCTTAATTTTGGCTATTTATAGGCCATATTTAAAAAGTCAAGTGGCTCTGATGGGATGTCACACTGGCACCATCACAGAAGCATCAAGGCAGTTCTTACATGGGTGGATAAAAGTTCTGACCTTTAGGAATTTTGTATGAAACAAATTCCTTGCCACTAAAGTTAAAACAGTCAAGAAAATAATCATATAGTAAATTCTAAAAACTGCCAGTCCTCCTTTCCCTCAGGTTTTCCAGCCACCTGCCAGCAAAGTGCATTAGAGGGGCTTTCCTTTTTTAAATGTAAAAGCCCCGTGAGAAATAAATTAAATAAAATCAAAGCACCCTCCACGTTTTTAGAGTATTTATTGATGATGGCATTTGCATATTAAAAAGGGGCACAAGAGCTTCTGCCACCCCGTGGTCCCCTCTGTGTGTGAGGTGCTGGGGAGGAAGGTGAGTGCTCGGAGCAGCAGGTAAGAGCTGGAAGCTTAAATTCGAGACCACAAAATTAATGAGTGTCTTTGGAGTAATAATTTGTAGACTTCACAGAGAACCATGGAAGATTATAAATGCTGTTGACCTAGAAGCAGTAATAGAGAATTCAGTATTCAGTACTGAAGAACAATTTAGAAGTGAATAAAGTCCAGCCTGCGACATGACTGCTGTGTGTTGACAGATGGCAGAGAAGCATCTTCTCCATTCTCTCTCATTAAAATAATTATGGCAATGTATGTTAGACTCTTTTCAAGCCTGGCACTTTCACAGCACATACAGGGGCATCATCGTTGCAGGGATAAGGTTAAATAATAATGGAAACACATTTCTGGCATGCAAAGGGCATTTGATATTAAACTTACCTGCTTCCAGAAATAACAGCAGGAAGAAATTTGTTACCTCAGAGTAAATGAAATTATTTCACTTATTCTAACAGGAGGTTAATTAGAGCTCTCTGCTAACTTGAGAAACACATCCCAAAACCAGGTCAAGCCTCAGTTCAGCTGATGAGCCTCTGCCTTATGTAACTCTCCAGAACCAACCCTGCTTCTCCTTTTTTTTACCTTTGCTGCCAATTGCTCGCTGTAAAACTGCAAATCAGATGCAGTCCAGTGTGAAACTTCTTCCCCAGCTGTCAAATAATGAAGTCTGTGAAACTACAGAATGAAATTTAGGTTACTAGTGAAAAAAAATATTCCAGGTTCAAGCGTCCTTCTTGCCCGGGCAGTGGATTTGTGTATCTGCTGCTCCAGCAGAACATCCAGGGAGGCTGGGGGGCAATTGGGGAGCCAAGTGTTAGCCCAGCTATCCCCTGTTCTATTAATGACTCCAGTGGGTAGTTAGTGACACGAGTTAATTACCACAGAACACAACCCCGTAGGTCCATGCCCCCACCGAACGCGGGACGCGAGCACTGCGTGATGTCACGGTGAGCAAAAATTACCCGGTGTCAGCACTAACACGGAGCCTTCTCCGCCGCTGTTCTCCCCAATATGATTCACTTTCATTATTTATGAGACTTGTCTCACTAACCCTCAGCAACGGTTCCAAATAATGATAGGAATCTGTCAGTGTAGGATTGTATTTCTCAAAACAATAACCACAGTTCCTGGAAATGTCAATATGTCAATTGAGGGTAACACATCTCTCAATAAACCAATATTTTGTAAAAACAAAACAAAATCTAAAGGAAAAAAAAAAATCATGCACGGGAAACAGAAATTTGAGCTCCATGGAGCTCTTTTCTTACAATGCCCGGCAGAAAAATTGCTCCCTCCTGCCAGATGGTGGAGACAGAAAGGCACATTTTTATTTCTGCCCAATTACAAACTGCGAAACATTCAATATTTTAGCTCTTAATATTCATGAAATGACACGAGAAAGGAAATGAGGGTCTTGGCAGAAGTCAAATAGCTCATGGTACAGCAGAAACCAAACTTTCCAGCACAATGTGCAGAAAACTGAACCAAGGTAAATCAAGTCCTGAACAGTTCCATCCTAAACCTAAGGATTTCAAAATTTAGAGCCAATCAAATGAATTTCTGCACCGCTTTTGAAATCAGCCTTTCACACACCTGTGTTTCAGCCCAAGCCAACAAGAATAAAGGTGAAGACCAAACCTCTGCCTTCAGTTCTAGAGAACTGTGTTAGCTTTGCATTTGCATCCAAACATCCATCCTCTCACCAAACGTTTCCAAAAGATCAGCTTGAGCCCAAAAGGAAACAGGTAAAGGGCTTTCTCAGACATATTGGGAGTTTCAACATACAGGTAGGAAAACCTGAAGGTACTTCAGGTGCTGTTTAAATTATCAGAAATTCAGAGACCATTTGCCATTTCTGAAATCCCAGGATGTTTGGACTTCTAATACCAGAAGTAGAAGCATACCAAAATAAATAAAATAAGGAAAGCAAAAGAAAGTTCTACAAAACTGAAGTTTTACAGAAAATGTATTGATCTGTAGAGGAATGTTCTACTAAAAAGCAAAACTGTTCTAAAGCACAATACAAAGAATATTAAAAGCACTAAAATTTCTGTTCCCCACTGCAACGCTCACATCCATGTGCTGGGAATAGAGAAAATACAGCCTATCTCTTTTGAAGAATATAAATTTATCACAACTGCAGTAAATCCCCACTCCTGACACAAACTACAAATAACTACACAGCCCTTCCTAACAAATCATCTTGAATTTAATCTTTCCAAACCCAAAGACCATCTTATTTGGCTAATACAGTACATCTTTCTCCACCACTTGCATGGGACTTTGGTCTGGAGTGATCCATTTATTTCTGAGTCTTCTGGAAAAATCCAACTTGTTGAGCAAAGCTTATCAAAGTTCTGAGAGCTGATCTAAGAGAAAATTAAATAAGCATGCTGGATTCACATGACACTACGTGCAGCATGTAATGGTAACCAACAGGAGGTAAAAGTGGTAATTATACTGTTTATATCCTTCAAAATGTACAATCTGCAGTGATCAAGGAGCATGAATTAGGTAAGTAAACATAATGGAGCTTGGAATGACAGGCTGACACTACAAGAGTGTCTGCAGGGAACGGTGGAGGGGAGTCAGGGATCTGACAAAGCCACTGCAGAGGCTCTCAAAGGGAACAGCAGAAATCTTTGCCCTTGGGAAAATCAGAGACCAGGGTAAATGGCACAGCAGAGGAGATGAGAGGGGCTGTCTTCACCTCCACCTCTGATCAGAAGGCAAGAGTAATAATTGTGTGGTTTCTCAGCAATCCTTACCATGCAGTCCTGAGAGCCATTGACATGAAGGATCTCCTTCAGAGGTAGCAAAAAATGACAATACATATAAATAGCAGAAGGTTATGGAGCTTGAGGAATAAAGGGCTATAAACAACCAGCAAGAGGTGATGTGAGACACAAAACAATTGGAAGAGCTCAGCCACTCACTAGCACCGGTACCGTCTCACGACCACCCACGAGTGTCAGAGGGTCTCAAAGCAGTGGGTGTCATCAAGGAGGGGAACAAAGATGATTTCTCACTGTATCATCCATTAAGAACAGGACAATAGCTTTGTGCTCTGTAAGGGACACTGCTGACCCAACTGGTTCGGAGACAATCCCGACTCACTGCTTGTTGCTCACAGAATGCTAGAAAATAAGTCATGGAATATCCTGTGTTAGAAGGGACCCACAAGGATGGAGCCCAACTCCTGGCCCTGCACTGGACAACCCCAAAAAACACATAATGTGCCTGTATTGCTTGCTTATTTCCCATTTTCTTTTCTGTTCTTCAGGTTTCTCTTCTGACCTCCTGTTGCGTCCTCCGATCAGAAGCAGATAATAGAATTGTTAAGGTTGGAAAAGACCTTTATGATCATCGAGCCCAACCATCAACCAGCACCACCACCATGTTCACCCCTAAACCATGTCTTCAAGTGTCATATCCACATCTGTTTTAAATATTTTCAGGGCTGGTAACTCTCCAGTTTTCCTTAAGTAAGAATCTTTTCCCTAAAAAAGTGTCATCCTTGACAGTGCTGAGTCTGGATGAACCCGAATCCATGACACTTCCAGTGGTGGAAACGTTTCACCTGCCCTCCTATTTGTTCTGCTAAAATCATGTATTTCATTTGTTCATACATCTCAAATATTGACAAGACATTCCCTCACCACTATAATCACCCTATCATCCCAAATAAATGTCCATTGCTTCTTCCAAAACCTTTATTTACTCAACACTCCCATCACCTGTATTGCTCCCATGCTGTCCACTTCCTCTTCCCCTCATGGCCAACCCAACACCCTCAACAACCAACTGCACCACTGCCTGTTCCTGCACTTGCCTGGAAGTGTCACTTCGGCAATAAGGGCACCCCCAGGCTTTTCCCAGACTTTTTGGTGGGAAGCTCACTGATGTCCTGTTTTCAGGTGACCGCACACCTCTGGTGGTTCTGTGGAAACCACCTTTCAGTCCTGTCAGTGTAGCAAATGAACTCTGTCTATATCATTCCCAAAGAGCCCCATTTCAGTGCCAGCAAGGCGCAGTGGCCAAGAGACCGAACAAACTTTGTTGTTTGCTCCTCAACTTGCAGCCTGCAAGCCTCATCAACAAGATTTCACAAGTGACAGGAGCTGTATTTATCACATAAACAAATAGGAAGCCCCAAAAGAGAGGATTAATCTCCCTCCTGCACATATGCTCCCTTCCAGAGCCCCGTACGCACGCAGAGGAACATCGGCTGGCACACCTATCAATCCACAGCAAACTTATCATAAAGCAATCAGAGCTTAATTAAAGGCACAGAGAGGTCAATATGTTCATATGCAAGATGATTCAGTATGATGTCACTTGGGTACAATCAATTAAAATGCACAGGATATTTTTTAAATGGCAAAACCTGAGCAGGGAGCCTGTTGTCTACCCAAAGGTTTTGCTATGCTTTAAAAGCTTCATTTAAATGTTTTTTCCCCTTATTTATATGCACAAAAGTAACAGTTATATCAGATATTCATAGGTGATTTAGATGATTGATACCAATTTCTCTTCATAATATGACTAGCAAATAAAAAACACAGCGGTTCTCATAGAAAAAAATAACGTGTGACAAGGTTTCCTAAAACATTCTATTTTGGACCTCACAAGCTAAATTGCTTTTGCTGGCCCTTTCCACCTCTCAGCATGGTTGACAGACAAATTGATCGAAACATCGGAAAATAATATGCTTGCAAAATTTCTCTGGGTGAGTTTTCAGTCTTTTGAATTTTTCATACCAGAACAAAATGAAAGATTGCCTCCTTGATTTTTCCTCCATTATGCGTCCCCATCTTATGTACTACAGGAACATACAATACTTCAAATAGCAGCAATACATTGTAAACAAAATGTAGAACATTTTTCATAGAACACCCAAGCCGTGCGAAGTTAAAAGACTGGGTAGCAGGAATCTTTGCCCTGCAGATTATGTTGTTCAATTATAATGAATTCATACATTTGAAGTTGCCTTAGGGCCTCTCATTAGACTTAGGGGTGTTTATTACAGGAAATATTGCTTGTATCATTTAAGAAGCAAGAAGGCTGGATGATTTGATTAGAAACGTTGACAGTTGAGGTGTGTAAAAAATATGTCATTCACCCGCGTTTTCCCCCCACTTTAATATTAGGATCCTTCATTTTTTATGAATTCTTTAACCCGTTCCTCCCTTCCCAGCAGCCCACAGCACAGCCCACTCCTGGATCACCAATCCTTCACCAGGAGCTGCTGTTGTGACACCAGCCAATGTTTTCCACCTGGAAACAGGAGGAAAACGGAGCCATTTCCATCGTCATCCGCATGTGCGGGCATGGGCCCAGGGTCCTCCTGCTCCTGGCCTCCCAAGCCCCAGGCTCCAGCAGATCCGGGAAATGAACCTTCCTCACGTGGAGCACACGGGACCTCGTACACTTGAACTGGCACCTCATGAAATTTAACTGGGTTATTTCCCTCCCCGTTGCGTAGGGAAGCCTGTGAAAGAGTCCTGTAGCTTTCGGGCCAAATTAAACAAGTCCCGAGGGAATGGCCGGAATTAAAGCAGTCAGGAATGCTGGCAAAGTTTAAGGGGTTGATCAGAAACCTATGCGAAAAAAAATAAATAAAAATAATTGTTTGCTCATTCCTTAATTATGCCTTTTGGTCACAAGTACATGAAAATTTTCATTCTCTTGAAGGAGAACATATGACGTAGTATTTACTCAATGTACTGTGCAAACTGACCTCTGAACAGGCTTTACATGATGTGTAATTCAGACAAAAAGAACTATTTTTTGCACAAACTCTTGTGACAACCACTAGTCTGAGTATTAACATCCCTAAGCTTGGTGTTAGTAACTAGCAATAACTCTTACAACAGCTTGAATTCACTAACTGGTTACTACTATTTTAGCAACTTTTATTGTCATTATTTTATTAATTTGGACTAGTAGTTATTATATGGTACTATATATGTAGTATATTACATATAACTAGTAGTTATTATAAGTATGTTATTAATTTAGACAAATGTAGACCCTGAAAACAAGAGCATATAAAGTGTGCATATAAAATGATGCACCAAAAATCATTAAGTAATTATAGGGACTGATAACGCAGGTTAAAACCTCAACTTCTGGGCTCACCTTTATCTCTACATATTATACATACATTATACATACATCATATTAATACAAAAACCAATACATTATATTATACATAAATATATATTACTATTGTATTTCTCTATAAATATTATATATTTATTATCTATAGTTTGTCAAGTTCAAATCTAGCTTCCATTTTCCACATTAAGTTTAGCCAGAGAAATCTGAATTAAACACAGCTTTACTTTGAGAAATTTAAATAATTTATAATGTGTATTTGAGGAGCAAATGAAGCTCTCACAGATCCTTCAGACTTCGGATTTAATCACAGCACCATTAAAAGGAATAACAAGTAAAAAAAGGTTACCAAGAGTGATGAAATTGCATTTTTATATTGTATTTATATGTGTTTATATGGCACAAAAATAACTGCAGTGGTAAGGATGTTCTTGTTGACAGAGTTAAAGATATATCAGTGGTGTTGAAAGTTAATTAGGCTAAAATATGTGATGTATAATAATAATAAACTTGGAAAAATTTCTGACATGACCAGTAACTGCTTTCCTCCTCCAAGGACCTGGTATTTGCCATTTCATCCTGTCTGCAAAATATCACAGAATGGTGGTAGTTTGCAGCCAAATTTCATTTTCCTACCACAACTCAACACAAACTAGACTTGAAAACTCATTTCTGAAGTGATTTGCATTTTTTCTGTTTAGCTTTTAGGTGCTCGCTAGACACACATACAAATTACTTCCATTGAAATATATGTATTTTTAATAGATATTTATATTTTTATTGCATTTATACCCTTAGCATCTATCATCCAAGTAAAATCTAATCACTTCTCTAAATGCCTGGGACAAAATTTCAATTTTTGATGATTATTTTATATTCAGGTGTAGAACAGGGTCAGCAATTTGATTCCAAAGGGCAGGTCAGATGTGTTTAGGACTCGCACCCCCTGCATTAAGAGACTCCCTTCTCTCCCACAGGTCCAACAAGCACTTCCCAAGTTGCTAATCTGCATTGAAAGACCCTTCCACCTCTTAAACCACTTAACTAAATACTTGAAGGTGTTAAAAAGCACAAGCTGCCTCCTATCTTCCAATATCTACAGAACTAACAGTGGCGTTCTTAACTTAGGAGCGACAAATACTAGAAAACCTCCACAATTTGGCTTCCATATCTCTGAATTGGTATTTCAGTGACAGATGTTTGTTGCGGCAAAAACCTCTGTCAGAACAAAATTAGGTGATCTATCATTTTAAGATATGGTCTTCATATACTGTTTACTCGAAGATATCACTTGCCTCAAGCCAATTTTGACCAAGAACATTTTGTGATATGGAAGTGATTTGTATATCATCATTTTTGTGATAAATGTAGCTCTTGAACACAAAATAACCCACTATTCCACAGTATTACAGTTAAAACTCCTTCCCCAGTAAATCTGTACTACTGCTTTTATTACTACAAAGATACTGTATCTCGACTTCAATGCATTTCCCATTTTTATTCACAGAATAGGGTTGCCTGGTTTCCTGGTTTTACATCAGGGAGGTGGACTTGTCCCCCTGTTTCATACCAAAGATGCTTGTCCAGTTTTGGGGGGCACAGGAGGAGCAGAGATACCACAACACCCACCCTGGATTTATTTCAGCAAAGGGGATGAGGGAAACACAAAGTGATGCAAAATGTCCTCCAAAACGGCTGTGCTGAGAGGCAGGGACTGCCCTAGTTTTCCACACACGTCCAAAATTAACCATTTAGTTCCACTAATGCTGTTTTGGGTGTGTCACCCCTCCTCCAAGAGTCTGAAGCCTCCTGATTCACGGATGATTGGAATAAACCAGCCACCTCCACCTCACCCCATCACGTTCAGAAGGGGAAGAAGGGGATGTAAAACCACCACAAAGGGGACTGAAAATCACCATAAAACACACAAGTTGGACAAATCACAGGTGGAGGTGGATGAGACAAAAGGACGTTCCAAGAGTCTGAGTAAATATCACTTCACAGAATCACAGAATATCCTGAGCTGGAAGGGACCCACAAGGATCATCCAAGTCCAACCCCTGGCCCTGCACAGGATACCCCAACAACGCCCATCCTGTCCCTCAGAGCATTGTCCAAATGCTCCTTGAGCTCTGTCAGCCTTGGTGCTGTGCCCACTGCCCTGGGGAGCCTGTTCAGTGCCCAACCACCCTCTGAGGGAAGAACTTTTCCCTGAGATCCAACCTAAACCCACCTGGGCAAACCATTTTAAATGGTGAAGTAGAGGTGGTTCCTACCAGCTCTGCAGAATCTGACACCTTTTCAGGAGCACCTGCGAGCTTGACTATGAATCTGGGCTATAAATTATTAAATAAGCCACTGAGTAACCATAATTTGGTAATGAGCTCGAGCCATTACTAGCCTTGGATTAATCTAAGCCTAAGTCCCAGCAATAAGGGCTCTAGTTTTAAATCCTTCTCAAAGGAACAGCTCACCTGACATTAATGGGATCCAGTGGACAAGGCAGAGGACAGCACCACTGTGTGTGGAGACTGGTCCCACTGGATTCACAGTCAGCCTAGTCAGGGCTCACAGATGAAGGGAACTCAAGTCAAGAGGTGACCTTACTCCCTGCTGGCTCCATCATGGTGAAAGGAGGCTGCTGAGGTTTGTTTGTTGTAACCTAAATGGAATTTTCTCCAGATAAATGATGCTGTTGTTTTTCAGTGGTGTCCATTTGCACCCTGAGTAAAAATAGTCTAATAAGCTCCAAAATACAGGCATAGAAAAGCACTGGCACTTGACAAGGGATTCAGAGATGTTTCATGTGGATCAGGAATGATCTGCAGGGATGTGGATGTGGGGGCTCTTCCAACACGCACAGCAAAAGGGATCAAGGTATGTCCAGACTAAGGGACTTAACTGCTTTCCAAATGTCTCAAACCCCACCATTCCATGATCTGCCAGACACTACTTCTGGAACAAAAACAGTGTTAAGGGGAAAGATGGTTTAATCTTGTTGCAGTAGGAGAACAGACTGGGAAGCAAAAAAGTTGTATTGGGGGACAGTGTGAAATAATCTTATCATCGGGCTCACAACGCTGGAGAACAACATTAAAGCAACATTAAAACTTCAACAATAAAATAGAATGAATTTAAAAGGACCACTACAGCCTTTTCCCTTAGGATTTAAAATAGCCCAGATCAGGGTGCACAGCCAAAATCAGGATACCAAAGTCTACACAGTTTACCTAAAAAAGCTGTGCTTCAGCTTTTACCACACGAATTTGAAACCAAAGTGTCTTTTATACTGGAATTGTGTGTACAGAATTTAACCTGGTCCTGGCTTTAATCAACTGTCCTGGCTGGGAATATGAAGGGAGCAGGGGAAAAATTGGCATCACAAGAGTATATATATGGGTAGAGTCCTCACTTGACTTCAGTTTTGATGTCTTCCCCCATACAGGATTAGCAAATACACAGTGCAAAAGAATTCTTTTCATAGCATAATTTCAAGACTTGTGTCATGTGATCCAATTTTCCTTGTGTTTTCAAAGTTTGAAGTAAAATGTGTGTATTGCACCCTCTGATCTCTTCACTCGTTGAGATCAATATGTGCAAGCCCTCACAAAAGGGAAATTCTCCTTCGCAGCTGCTTCGTGTCTTAAACGGAAAAATCACAGATACAGAGCTATAAAATCTGCCCTGATGTGCAAAACTGACAGACTTCCAAAGTAAATATCAAGTGTGTTAAAGTCATGAAAGGAAATCTGAATCTTTCAATGGAGAAAATGGCTGGAATTTTTACTTCTCAGGGAGTTTTGCCCATGATTAGTTTGCATCTGTCACAACTGTCGAAACCAACAATTATTTCTATTTGTTTTTACATCAAAAAAACCAACCAAGACACCATGATTTGGCCTAGAGCAACGTAACCACTGAGAGAATTTTTTTGCCAGGGTTCAATTTGCATGATAAACTGTTGTTAACAGATACCATCTGTTTTTAAATTTAGTAAAAGGGCCCATATTATACAGCTCATTACAAATATTACTAACTCTTAGACAACGACTCTTGTAAAGTGTGTGTTGGAGCTAATGAAGTAGAAAGCTTAAACAACAAATCATTTACAAGTTTTTTGTACAATATTTCTAATGGAGGGAGTTGATAATCAAAGGAAAATGTAATCACTTACGTTAAGCAATCCATGGACTTAGTCAATGTAGCACAAACAGCCATTATGCAAAATTATGACATTAAAGGGAAAAAGACTATTGCAGACTTTGCATTTTACAGTGGATGCTACACAGACTAATAACTTGGAAAGAATTAAACAGGTGAGGCCCCCTCGCTTCCAAAATAGCATTTTTCCATCAAATATCACCAAGATATTCAACCTGGCCTGAGATTTGCTGCCCTGAATTAGACCTGACACCAGTAACAAAGGGGATTCTGTAATGGACATGGGCTCTCACAATACAGTGCATTAATGGGCATCATGGTGAACATAATCTGTCAGGAACAGTCACAATAAAGATGTTCTCCTGATTAATGTTCTACTAGGCCTGTGGTTAATAATTTATATAATTTGTATTAACTTTCAAATTGCCATCACTGTGGTGGACAAGGAAAAACACACAAACAATTCAATATAATAATTTTACCTAGGAAAACATTTTCTGTGGCAATTAAAACTGGTGGGTTCATAGAGGAGTAATCGTTCAAGATTTACAGAGATGAATTATTGTGAAGCAAAGCTGTGCGTTTAAACCACATAATAAGAAAATACTTCTAAGAGGTCATAAATACTTTATAAATTACATTAATATTGGTGTTTGGTATTATTTCATTTATATTCTTACAAACTGTGTTTTTAAATATTACTCCCATAACAATGCATGCTTCTATAAAATTAACAAACTTTTAAAATCCTGACAGTCTGCCTTATAAAAGTGTCTCCGTTAATTTTTCTGTACTTTGAATAGAGAAATAGTAATGTTACAGTAGTAAAAAATGGTCATTCTGCATTCATTCTCCTAATCCTTGTTTTTGCACAAGGAATTCAGCACATGGCACAGTGAGGATGTGGGTATTGGTCAAGAATATCCTATGCTATCCTATCAGGATGATTAATGAAGGCACCTTTTTCACAGAATGTCAGACTCTGCCTTTTTAACAACTGACCTTTCATAGAATACTACTGAACTCATAATTCCACTTTTGTTCAGTTTCTTATTAGTGGAGTTAAAATTAATACTTATGGGAATGATGGCTAAGGTGATGCACAGTAAATCTTAGAGCACATCAACCTTCTGCACCGACTACCCAAGGAATAGCACCTGCATTTGTCTAGTTCAATAGCATAAGTATTCTACTAAAACTCTGTGTCCTTTTAAAAGACAAATTAGGTCAATATTCAACCCTCTTTCAAGCAAAAAGCTCTACATATGGAGAGAGACCTGCAAAGTTCAGATATCCTTGTGAAATAGTTAATACTGTACACAGAGGGGGTTTTCATCCTGCTCCACTGCCTCAAACTTCCAAGATGACATGGACATTTATGGGAGACATTTAAGTCACACACCCAGCCAGACTGGTAGCTACAGCCACTCATTCCCAGTATGGCCAGACACATCTCCCTGCCCTGACAGATACATCTTCCAGTTGGGAGGAACAGCCCCGTGCTGTGCCACCACCAGGATGCTGAGGAAACCACTGATGCCAAGAAGATAACCCTGTTTTTAAACCAGTGCACTGAAAAGTTGCCTGAGGTGAACAAAGGACCCCTGTTTCATTGAGGTTCCCTCAGGGGAGGGAACCATGATGTAACACAACACTAACTGTTAATTTACTGCCACCCCAGAATACAAAAAAAAAAAAAATTAATGCAGATTGAGCAACTTACCAGATGCCACACAAGTGTCACACAACTGAGTCCTGTGGTGACATGCCACCCCCTGCAGAGGACAGGACAGGACTCTGAAAACAGAGTACCCTGCCCCTTTCTCCCAAGATTGCCATCACTTGCCACCCAGCCTTGCCAGCTCCATCACAAACAGCTGCATGAGCCAGGGCTGGTTTCCAACACACCAGGACAGATCATTGCTGTCACCTGCTCTTTCTCTTCCCTGTCCCACCTCCCTGGAAATCAGTGCCTTACTGCAGCTCCCCTACAGTCTCCTCCTGATCTCCTCCATCCAGATGAAGACAGCAGATGATTGGTGAAGGCTGATCACATCTCCGGGTTGTTGCTACTGACACACCTATAAGACAGGGATGGTCACACTGTTCCAGTGAAGCTGGAAATTCCACACAGATCAGAGCAGGACCGATATCAGGTACCACAGAAGTGCCAGCTGGACCAGGACTGTCCTGCCCAGGAGGCATGATGAAGCTGCTTCATTTCTGGGGGCTCATGTGCCACTCCTGCACCACACTTTGCTCCTTGGCACAGCCAAACCATGGGTGCTGATAAGAGATGACTTACACAGTTCTAAAGCAGGAAAGGGTCAGTTTAGGTTGGATACTGGGAAGGAATTCTTCCCTATGAGGGTGGTGAGGCCCTGGAACAGCTTGCCTGGAGAAAATGTGGCTGCCCCATCTGAGGAAGTGTCCAAGGCCAGGTTGGATGGTGCTTGGAGCAACCTGGGCTAGTGGAAGGTGTCCCTGCCCACAGCAGGGGGTGGAACAAGGTAGGCTTTTAACATCCCTTCCAAACCAGTCTGTGATTCTGATTCTAAGGTGCCTGAGCAAAAGCAGCCCAAATAAAATATGTTTAGTTACAGGAGAAGAACATTAAAAAAGCGCATGAGATTAAATCTTCAGTAAGGACATTCATTAACACAACTGGCTACATTTTTATGTCTTTTTAAAACACTGCCATCAACTCTGTTTTCCTCAGCTTTATACATTAACATTCCTAAACCCCGAAGCCAGAAGCTCCAGACAGTTTTCTATCCTTGAAGGTATTTTAAAGACGTGAAACTTTTTATTGGCACATGAAGATCAAAATACATGCTCCAGCTGATGTCAAACACTTAAGACCTCACACAACTGGCAGCAATTCTGTTGTAAAACATGCAATAACACCAGCAAACTGCAGCTTAATTTTTCTCCATGCGTTCATTCGTATTCATGTGGATTCCATTCACATCCATTATGAGGGAAGGCAGCTGCATTATGGCCAAATATTGAATCTTGCAAACAGAACAACATTTGCTGCTTCAGCCCTTGCAAATCAAAGTGGGTTTCACCCTAAATGAGGTTTTCTAGAACAAAGCTAGAGGACACTGAGATGGACTTCAACCTCCCCTTAGAGCTCAGAGTTTTTTCTAAGGTCAACATGGTGTAATTTAACTGTTCCATAACTGGAGATCTGAGACCTGTTCCATAACTAGAGACCTCTAGTCATGCTTTGCACAAATACCTATGGCTTGAAAAATAAAAACCACAAAAAATGATTTATTTTTTTCCTGGAGTCAATTTTACTCCCACACCAAAAGAAAAAAATATTTCCTTGCTCTTTCAGGTTTCAGAAATGCCTTTGAACCAGGGAAGGATGGATATCTTCCTTGCACAACAAAAAACATTTTACAACTTCATCATGGTTGGAACATTCAGAAGTTCCAAAAGAATCACCTCTGAAAAGCAGGAAAAATGTACTGAAATACTGAGTCATGTTCACTCAAGATGGGAAGTCAGGACTTAACAGGACTCCCAATTTAGAAGTGCTGGATGAATAAAAAGGTATTTCCCAATTAATGCTCACAAATGTGTCTCCTGCAGCCCAAAACAAAGCAGACCTTCCAATTCTGCAAGTGCTGCTCTGACAAAGCCTGCAGTTGTGTGAGTGAGAGTTCCCTTGGTCATAAATTATCCTAATTACTATGGAATTTTGATAACAAAGTGATAGACCTGAAAGACAAGGGTGGAGTGAAAATAAAGTTATAATGTGAATTGGACAAAGCAAAAGGTAATACAAAGAAGTGGCAGAATTGGTAGGATTTAGTTCATTGTTTCAGTGAGGCTGAATTAGTAAATAAGTGTTCATTCTGATGGTTCTTTTAAAGATTTCAATAAAACTAACAATTAAGATGCAGTCAGCTTTTGGAATTAATATCAATAAGCAAAACAATATAATTCATAAATCTCTTCAGTGATCCAAAGGTTAAACCCAACCTAAAGCAGCCCTTTACTGCCACTCATATAGAAATCACAAAATATCCAAGAACAACAAGAAACAACAAACTTTTAGCCCTAAAAATAATTGAAAATGACTGTTAGGTGCCACTGCTTTCAAAGTGCAAATTTTTACCATACATGCAACTTTGTAGCCTATGAAGACTTCAGTATTCTAGATCCACATCAGTGGGAAGCTCAGGGTCTGCACAGCACTATCAGCAAGTACAAAGTGTTATCAAGAACGTGTATTTTTATTTTACTTCAACTTCATTATATCTGGGGGTGGTTTTTTGGCCGCTTGGCTTCTTTTTACTGTGATTTATCATTACTTCAGACAAAAGATTCTTTGTTCCTTCTCAAATTACCTGCACAGCCTGGATATCATACCTATCACGAGTGGTTTTTTGTTCCTGTCTGGGTTTGTTATTGCTGTTGAGTTCTATGAAAAGGAGTTTCAAGACGTATTTCCCAGAACAGACAGGAAGCAGGACACGCTATCACAACCCTGAGGATATCCTCTGTTTCACACTGAGACATAAATCTTAAAGCCCACAGGACATCTGCATAAATGAAGAGCATCTGGACAACCTCAGAGCCACAAGCAATATTACCCAGCACGCAGAGAACTTCTGACCTACAGGATTTGAGAGGTGATCCCCACCATGACCAACAGAAATCACAACCAACACTGGAGTGCAGTGAAATGGGACCTGGTTTAACACACAAGTTCGCAGCCAGAGCAGCAAAGGTAGAAAAACCTCCTAAAATGTGCAAGAAATCAATAAAATCCCCCAAAAAACACATCCACCTTGATTCGTTGTCCTTGCCACCATCAGCAAAAGAAATCAAAGAAAATCTGACTGATTTTCAAAGAATTCAAGTACAGTCAATACAATCGAAGGTGCAACTCCAAGACCAGGTGAGTGCAGACTTTGGAATTTCAGAGGTATCAACAGAAGATATTTTCTACATTCTCCAGGTGTCCACGTCAGCATTTAAAATTAGAACAAACTCCTTCCAGAGGTGAAGAACATTCATGAGCTGTGAAGAATGACTACTTCCAAATTATTGAGGTATTACAGCTCAAATTGCCTTAATACGAGCTGATTTATATTTATGGCCAAGTTTCATACAGCATTTAAACTTTGAACAACTCCTCCCCCAAGTCAGATCGTTGAACTTGAAGAGTTTAAAAAATAGGTCAGGAAATATTCTCCATCCTCCTTTGCCATTATATCAGGAATCTACACACCAGGATGTTCAGGGCAGTTATCCAGCTAGAAGTTGTATTTTGGTAGCACAGTCGTATTTTATATCATAAAATAGATAATCATAATATAATCAAAGAATCATGGAATCATTAAGGTTGGAAAAGACCTCTAAGATCCTCAAGCCCAACCATCAACCAGCACCATCATCAAATTCACCACTCAACCACGTCCTCCAGTGCCGCATCCACACGTTTTTTGAACGCTGCCAGAGATGGTGATTCCGTAATCTCATAGAGCATCACAGGAGCTCTGGGTCTAGGGAAACAGCCCTCAAAAACTTGGTGTCCTTCCACGACGTTTTGTACACACCAGACCAGCTTTGGTCTGATGGCCACGAGAATTCCTCAGGAGTTTTTTATGTTTGGCATGGACTGACCCACCCAGGAACCACCACTCCTTCAGGGAGAGTTGTTCCCTTGGGCAGCAACCTGTGATACAACCCTGATTTAACTTTTAGGACCAATTTAGACATTTCACATTGAAGGAGGAAGGACTACAAGAGCATCTGTCTTACAGGGAGCTTTCAAGGCTTTTCAGTGACTTCAATGCCTAAAATTAAAAACAAAAAAAAAAGTTGAAATATCAGCTTATTGCCCAGACTCCGTGAGAAAAACAATCTGTGGATCCTAAACTTTTACAAAGTAGGCAGCCTACCAGCTTGGTCCTGCATATGTGCTGAGAAACATATCTAGTCTAGGTCCAAGAATGGGGAAAAAAACTAGTATTTCTGACCGTTTTCCTTCAATTTTGGAGAGACTTTCCATCAGGAGCAGAAAGTGGCCGGGATTTCTGTAGCTAAAACTATGTTAGCAAGCACTGGACACTATTTCTGACAACAGGAACAACCTTGGCAGTGCCTGCCCAGCATCTCCAGGGTAAGATCTCTGTGTGAGTGTGGGTGTATTTTAAATCTGCACCTGCACCCCAGCACCTATGAAACAATAAACTCCCCCACCCTCCCAGGCCGCGTGACACTGATGGAGCATCGCCAGGAGCAGCATGCACGGGGAGACCGTTCATCATCATCATCTGAACACAAGCAAAACCCAACTGTGGACTGACAAAACCAAGGGGATGTGCATCAATAAAGCAGAGCAAAAAACAAATGACGGGAAAACAACTGACTGGGAACCTAAAGGACAAAGTTTCTCACTTAATCTCGTTATTTCTTTCTCTGACCTAGCCCAGGAAGAAGAAAAGTCCCCTGCAGAATTCCTGTTTCACACCAGGCATCCTGACATCATGTCTAAATCTACATCATCACCATAATAATAATAGGAAAATAAAATACAACTTAAAAATCTCTTAGTACAAATGATGATTTACATATCAGCAGCCTACAACAGTGAGCCTCTCAAAGGTCAAAATTAATTAAAGAAATTGATAGCTGCTCAAAATCTAATTTGATTAGCTGATCACTACATTTATTCAGGAATTGAGAAGCCATCAAAAAGTTTTTATAACCAGCAAGTGCTCATTTTAATAAGCAATGAGGTAATTATGAGTATTTATCACTTGAAGGATTTATGTGCACTAAACAACCTTAAATTCTTCAAAAGCCAATAGAAACTTATTTGTGTTAAACAAGAACTGGGGAGAGAGTGCAAAGATGGGCTTGTGGAGTCATTCTATGAGATGCCTGCCCTTGGAATCATTCTCATTTAATCCTTTCATGAATAAGTGTTTTAAGGAATTTGGAAAACTTAGATTTACTGGTAACACCAGTGACACCATCCTGACACTGAATAGATAGAACAGCTCCCAGTTTTCCAGGTGAAGAGATGACAACCCTCCATCCCAGGGTGAGGCACCTCACACCACTGACAGGAGACCTGATCAGAACTGGGAAATTCTGATGCAAAATGAGAGTAAGATGAGATGTGATATGGAAACCACTACTAAATGTTTAATATGATCAGCAATTCACAATTATTTAAGTGTCTTTTTCCCCGATAACTTTTTCCACTGCATGATCTCGGGGAGAAGATAATGTGAGAAGCTGCTTTTGAATAAGTTATACATTTCCCTTGCTTTACTTGAACCTCACAATGCCACCATTATTAATATTTTTCCTCCACAAAACAGCACTAGCCTTCCAAAGAAAAAGTCCTTGACCAAAATATCAGAGGATATTAAACTGAGAAGTGATCTACTGATGCAAATCATTAAATCTATTTGCATTTGCTTACTGAACCCTAACACAGAAATTAAACTACATAGTGTGGGAAAAGAGCTGGTTTTGCATGGTTAAAAGGAGACATCTTGGAAGATCCGAGCTCTATGTCATTAATTTTCCTTCTTCCCCTCATTAACAAGTAAAATGTTTTCACTGCTTGAAAAGTTTTAATAAATAGGAAAAAGCAGGGCAGCTGACATAAGTTTTTAATGTAATATACAAGAGCTTTTAATATTTTTACATATATTAATGTAAAAGCTAAAAATAAATGTTAAAAGGTTACATTTGTGAAGAAAGAAAAATGGCATTTACAGTTACAGGGTAAGGTTTTAGAATTTAACTCCCTCTCTCCCGGCGTGGGGTTCTGAGGAGCATTTGCCATTTCCCTGAAAATCACTGGAATTGCAGAGATGAGCCATTGCAGAAGTGCCTGGGGGCTAAGGACACATATTCCCTCCCAGCTCTGTGCTCCAGGATGATTTACTAGGCTTTGTCCTACCAAGTCTTAAATTCTTTTTATAGAAGGAATTAAGGGAGGCATGTTAAGAACAACTATAATTAGCACAGGCACTGGCAGTGTGTGATCCTTGAACTTCATGGAAGGAGCCAAAGAGGCTCCTGGAGCTGCCAGTTCAGCTGGAGCTGGGAAAAGCCACTCAACACCAAAATGCCAAGGGCACCCTGGGCTGCAGCACAAGGAGTGGGACCAGCAGGCTGAGGCAGGGGATTCTCTCCCTCTGCTCTGCCCCTGAGAGACTCCACCTGGAGAACCAGGTCCAGGTCTGGGGTCCAACATCAGAAGGACGTGGAGCTTCTGGAGCAAGTCTAGAGGAGGTCACAGAGATGCTCAAGGGCTGGAGCCCCTCTGCTCTGGAGCCAGGCTGGGAGAGCTGGGGGTGTTCATCTGGAGAAGAGAAGGCTCCAGGGAGACCTGAGAGCCCCTTCCAGGGCCTAAAGGGGCTCCAGGAGAGCTGGAGAGGGACTTTGGACAAGAGACGGAGGGACAGGGCAAGGAGAAAGGCTTCCCACTGCCAGAGGGCAGGGATAGATGGGCTATGGGGAAGGAATTCTTGGCTGGGAGGGTGGGGAGGTCCTGGCCCAGAGAAGCTGTGGCTGTCCCATCCCTGGAAGTGTCCAAGACCAGGCTGGATGGGACATGGAACAACCTGGAATAGTGGAGATGTTGCTCCTCACTGCAGAGGGGTGGAACCAGGTAACCTTTAAGGCCCCTTCAACCCAAATCATTCCATGATTCTATAAACCCCTGCAACCCTGGTACTCCTCAAGCACTCAGTGTTGTTCTGATCACAGCATTTTCATAGTCAAGGCTCTCCAGGCTGATATTGCAGACATTTTTTCAGCAAACCTCTTTATGCAATTCAATTCTGTCCCTCAAGGAGAGCTGCAGGAAGGTTCCTGTGATCCAGGTGGGTGTCCCTGCTCACAGCCCACCATCTAATCCCAGAATGCCACTGTGGCTTTAAATTATTCTCAGCATTATCTATGTATTTTAATTTTTTTTGAGGACCACAAAAGCCAGGGAAGACACCCAAGATGAAGAGTTGCAATATTTAAGAATAGCCACTAATTCTGGGACATAATAGAAACATAATCCATGTCATTATGCAGCCCATTTTCCCATTCTTATAGCCAGGATTTGCAATGGAAAAATGCTCCACTGCATTAATCTACCTCTGGCATGAGAAGTGGAAAGGTTCCACTCATGGCCTGAATTATAGAAGAGTTAGTAAAGATACACCAGGCACAGTATCTGTGGCACAGAAAAGGGCAGGACATCAGGAAAGGATTTATTTTCTGAGTAATTTCTTGAAAAGCTGATGCTGCATAGACAAATTCTCACACTCCTCTTAGGTGAAGTCATTTTTCAGCACTATTACAGCTCTACATCTTCTGCACTAGGAAAAAAAAAATTCATATTTGTGGTATTTTCAAGTAGGTGTCTGCACAAGTTATATTATCTAATACACTTTGTTGTTATTTTTGCCATTTTAAAATATCAGCACTGTAAAACGTGATCACTGGGTTGTTATAACATGTCTTGCTTTAGGTCTCTTGGCCAACTGTCGAGGTTTACAAACACATACCAGTGGAGCAGCAAAGCTTTGTGTTCTCCTGAACACTGAAATGGGGCTTTTAGTGCATTGTCTCCATTAACATTCAGGGTTTGAAAACCTCAGACTAGTGCCATGAATAACTGCCCAATAGAAATGGAATGGTTTGGGTTGGAAGGGACCTTAAAGCCCATCGAGTTCCTCCTCTTCCTCCTGCCATGGGCAGGGACACCTTCCACTATCCCAGGTTGCTCCAAGCCCTGTCCAATCTGGCCTTGGACACTTCCAGGGATGGGGCAGCCACAGCTTCTCTGGGCAACCTGTGCCAGGGCCTCACCAACCGTCACAGCCAACAATTCCTTCCCAATATCCCATCTAACCCTGCCCTCTGGCACTGGGAAGCCATTTCCCCTTGTCTTGTCCCTCCAAGCCCTTGTCCAAAGTCCTTTGCCATGTCTTTTGCAGGCTCCCTTCAGGTACTGGAAGATTGCAGTTTGGTCACCCTGTTCTCCAGGCTGAACAATCCCAATTCTCTCAGCCTTTCCTCCATCCCTCTGATCATCTTGGTGCCTCCTCTGGATGCTGTCCAACAGATCCATGTCCTTCCTGTGCTGGGCCCCAGAGCTGGAGGCAGCTCTGTAGGTGGGGTCTCACCTGAGTAGGGCAGAATCCCACCCTCCCCTGCTGCCCACCCTGTGGGATCAGCCCAGGGCACCCCCATCCACCAAATCCAGCCTTTCATCCAGCAAAAAAAAAATCTGGATTTTTATCTTTTTTTTTTTTTTTTTACATAGAGCCCTCAAATGTTTCTCTGTCAAGATTTCAGGACAAAACCACAACTGAAGACTTGCAAAACCTGCTCCCATCTGAATGTTGCAATACTACCTTTGACAGAGAACAGCAACGCAGCAGTGCTGTCAGGAAAAATAACCCAGCCAAAGTCTAGTATTGATTACAACGGAGTTGCTCAAGATTCACTTCAGTTTAAGTGAGAGAGAATGTAGGTTTTACTAATCATGCAGAATTAGATTCACCACCCACACCTGACATTAAAACTTCTCCTGCAAACCATTTCTAAAATCACGTGAAACCACATATTCGACCTGTCCTACATGTAAGGCTTTGCCAAAGTCTAAACTCTAAAAACACGCAGGAAGTTATTTTGTTTAAGTTTTTGAAACACCATTTCCAATAAAAAGTTTTCTTAGCTTGATGCAGCATAAACAATCTGTAGCTTCTCCACAAGAAGCTAGGAAAAACTGTAGCCCAGTTTATTTTTAATAAAAGGAGGACTATGCTATATAATAACTCTTCCTGCCACATCCACTGAATCTGCTGAAATAAAGATTGATGCCTGGATATTCGTAGAGACTTCTACCAGAGAAGGTAATATTTCTTTTTTCCTTTGTTTCTCTTTTTTTTTTTTTTTAAATATACTTTCCTGTTATTTTGAAGTAATTTGAAGTAACAAGCATCATCTCACTATTACCCACGAATCTGCATGTTTTCTTTTGAAGACAAGGGGTAGAAAACTCAATGAGATTTGTGAGAGCTTCATGCCACGAGTTAAAAGACATTTGGAAATAAAGAGTTTTGAAAGAGAAACATGTTTAAGACTGACCTTCTTCTGGTGACTGTTCCACACAGGCACCCAAAACAGGCTTTCCCTTCGCTCATCAATATGAAAAACAATATTGTCAGGATCGTGAGGGGTTAAAAGGCAAGAAATGCCTAAAATCCTGTGTGGATTTTGCCCAACATGTTGAACAAGCATCACACAGAAGAACCAGGTGCTCTCCAAGCCAAAGTAGCTCTTTGAAGCTTTTGAGGACAAGGTACCTCAGAAGCAAAGAACATGTGGAGTGGGCCAAGGCCTTCACCTCCCTGCACCCAAAGGACTCCCACCCAGAGCTCTGGGGCCCTGAACACAAGAAGGACATTGAACTGTTGGAACAAGACCAAAGAAGAGCCATGAAGATGCTCCAAGGGCTGGAGCCCCTCTGCTCTGGAGCCAGGTTGGGAGAGCTGGGGGTGCTCACCTGGAGAAGAGAAGGCTCCAGGGAGACCTGAGAGCCCCTTCCAGTTCCTAAAGGGGCTCCAGGAGAGCTGGAGAGGGACTGGGGACAAGGGCTTGGAGGGACAGAACAAGGGGATGGCTTCCCACTGCCAAAGGGCAGGGATAGAGGGGAAACTGGGAAGAAATTATTCCCTGTGAGGGTGGGGAGGCCCTGGCACAGGCTGCCCAGAGAAGCTGTGGCTGCCCCATACCTGCAAGTGTCCAAGGCCAGGTTGGATGGGGCTTGGAGCAACCTGGGATAGTGATGTTGCTCCTCATTGTGGAGGGATGGGACTAGGCAACCTTTAAAGTCCCTTCCAACCCAAACCCATTCTGGGATTCCACGACTCACCACACTCACTCCCATCACACACAGCCTGTATCTCAAACCTCATCTGTCTGCATTAACACCTACAAAAGCACCGTCTAATGAACCATTTCCCAGCCACTGTAAACAGTAATTAAATACCTTAAACTATAAAAAAAAAAGAAAGTTCCCTGCAAAACATACTTTGGTCATCCATAAGTGACATCAGATCAAGTGATTATGGTATTTACAAGAGTTAAGTGCTCTGTTGTGCTGGCAGGAAAGTGATGCAGCTGGACTTGTCCACAGTCACTGGTGTCCTAACATAGAATCATTAAGGTTGGAAAAGACCTCTAAGATCACCAAGTCCAACCATCAACCAGCATCACCGCCACGTTCACCACCAAACCATGTCCTCAAGCTTGAACACACCCAGGGATGGTGACTCCAACACTTCCATGAGCAGCCTGCTCCATCACTTTACAACCCTTTCCATGAAAATGTTTTTCCAAAGTAAACCTTCCCTGTCACAGCTTGAGGCTGTTTCCTCTCCTCCTGTCCCCTGTTCCCTGGAAGCAGAGCCTGACCCTCCAGAGCTCCCCCTCCTGTCAGGGAGTTGCAGAGAGCCAGAAGGTCCCCCATGAGCCTCCTTTTCTCCAGGCTGAGCCCCCCCCAGCTCCCTCAGCCACTCCTGGTGCTCCAGACCCTTCCCCAACTCCATTCCCCTCTGCAGACAAGCTTTCCTTTCCCTGCTCCTACTCTACACTTAGACCTTATCCAAACCCATTAACTTCTTTACTCCAAGTATGCCTGCCTCCTTCAGGTTTCATTCTGTATAATTTTAATTAGAAAATCTCTGTTGCTACACAACAATTTTAAGGATGAGCTGAATGGGGAGGAGCGGAGCCTGTTCCAGGCCACATTGCCAATAATCCTCTCTTCACATAAGTCACATCAGATGTTCATGGTAAACCAGAAATGTATTCAAAGCAGCAGAGTAGTGCATACCTGCCTCCTTCAGAGGGTTTTTACTGTGCCCCTGAGCTCCACTAAGTTTCTTAGCCTTGGCGGATGCTTATTGGAAAAATAGGAGGAGTGGCACTCTCCCAAATGCCTCCCACTTGTGGCATCAAAGTGAGATATCACTCACAGTAAATTTTACAGTATGAGGAATGAAACAGTTAGCAAAGTTGACATTTAAACCATCATCACTGGCTATGATTAAATACCTCAGAGATGAACAGAGTGGTTCACACCTCAGCAAGTTATTGTTCTAGGCTCTTATCAGAGCCCGGACGCCACTGCATCCGCCGCCTTTCCACACACTTGAGATTTTCTTTGAATCTGTAATAGCTGGAAACCTCTTTAAGCTGAGATTCTGGAGAGTTTCTGATAATGTTACACTGGCAGAGATTGACTGAAACCCTGGCGAACCTCTTGAACTGCAGATTCACCCTTAAAGGTTTAGGCAGATGAATAATACAAGAATGACCAAACTGGCTTCTTGTTCCTCCTCCTCTGATCTCTTTCAATAAGATGTAGGGAAATGAAATGCGGTAAAGAAAATGGCAAATAACCTGCAAGAAACACAGAGGGCAGATGGGATCCCACTGCTTCCAAGAGTCTCTTCTGGAAACAGTATAAAAGGGAAACCTGATGTATTCCTACACCACAAGGAAATGATCTATTCTGTGATAACCACCATGAAAATACATGTTTTGACCACTGAAGCAATAGTAAAGCAAGTCAACCTCCCCAGTTTCCCTCCTCAAACATGCAGTTTCTCAAATCCAAGCTCACATCCCTACCAACAAACACATAATTCCCAAAGTCCAAGGAGGAGGAGCAGACCACCTGCACATGCTGCCTCCTGCAGGAGATGGCAGCTCAGGATCCTCTGTCAAGATCAACCTGTCTGTACACCCCAGCAGTCCCAGAGTGGAGGAGCAGGAGCCCACAGCCAAGGAGGTGGCTGTCCCCAGATCATCCACACCTTGGGATGTCCCACCCAAAGACAGCAGTGACAAATCACAGCAGCTCAGCTGAGCTTTTAAAGTGGAAAATCTCAACTCCTCATAATGGCATCCTCAAATCCCACGGTGGATGTAAATATTAGAATTATTGGCATCTCCTGGGATCTGTGCCCCCTCTTCAGGTGGCAAATTCAACTTTCTTTTCACACACAAACTCTTCAGTCCATAGGAGTATGATGGTGTTCATCACTCCATGCTCAGCAGGGAAAGATTTTCCAACCAGACACTGGAAGCTGCTTAGTTTACCTCAAAACGTGTTACACAACAGCCCTTTTACTACAGTCCTCCAGTTCCCACTGTATTCCCCTGCCCTGGCACATGTGCAGCCCAGATAACCTTTGCCACATGCTGACCAGGCAGGGAGCTGGGGAAACCAGGGCAGTTTTCCTGAGGAGAGAGGGAATTCCTGAAAGAATTTGGATTTTTGCAACGCGGGGAAAATCTGCTCCCTGGTGCCATCTCAATGCCAAATCAACATCAACATTCTCCCAGAGTATCTTGTGCTGTAAATACTGAGCAGAGGAAAACACATGGTTTGTGTTATTGCCCAAGGAAGTCACGAGTGGGATCCTCTGCTAACCAAGAGTATCATTTACTCCTCCAGCTCAGCAATAAGACAAGGCTTCTGAAAACAGTCATCCCAGTGTGGGAACACCAGAGCTGACAGTGGAACAACAAAAAAATTAATTCTGAAACTCCAAAGCTGCCAAAGACACTCAGAAGTAAAACGACAGTGAAAAAAATTAGTTATTCTTTAGGGCATGAACAAAAAGGGTTAAACATTTGCAATATTTCAGGCAAGAATACTGGAGGAAACTTGATCAAAACTAATCCTTAGATTTATATACACTGACAGAAAAACTTCAACAGCTGATACAGTACTAAGTGTATATATATATATATATACACACACACACATTTTGGTCATCCTTTTAGGGTTTTTTTAATATAAAATGTGAAAATACGAAATTCCTAGAAACAGAAAAATTTATAACATCTGGTGTATTTTCTACCCCACTTTACAACCCTGAAGCAGCACATGTCAAAAACAGCCCTGTAATGACTGTACAGACCTTAAGCCCAACACATGAATCTCCTCATGGTGCTGTATGTAGGCTAAAACTCCAGCATTCTCTGTCATACAGCACACAGGTGTCAAATGCAAGGAATTTGGTTATTCTGAAGCTATTCCATTTCTGTCTTCAGTGTTTTATTAATTGACAATGACAAACAAGCAAGTCAATCCATAATTTCAATACTAAAGCCGAAATGAGTGATTTCAAGTCCCTGTTTTAAGTTAACCACTTATTAGCACTGCAAAATGGTTAGAAACAATTTTAGCATCCAGTAAATTAAAAATTCCACAAACATATTTAGTTGAAATTTTGCATTCACATATGTGAGATTGTATGTGTATATATACAAAGAATCACAGGGTGGTTTGGGTTGGAAGGCACTTTAAAGCCCATCTCATTCCACCCCCTGCCATGGGCAAGGACACCTTCCACTATTCCAGGTTGCTCCAAGTGCCATCTGACCCAGCCTTGGACACTTCCAGGGATGGAGCAGCCACAACATAGATTTAAAAAGCCTAAATGATAAAGATTCCTCCTCTCCAAACTGAAACCATCACACTGTGACGTGTCTGGACTTTTAAAGCCCGCCAACTTCCCAAGGAGCAGCATAACCTCAGGTTATTACAATTAGTTTCATCTCATTAATAGATCAATTTCTTTCAAGCATAGTGAAACTGGATTTTACTTTGTTGCTTCTCCTTTTAGGCTCCATTATAGTCTGTGTTCTTAAGTTTTAAGGAGAGCCATCACTGAATAGGTTGTAATCTCAGGTGATTAATTGCCCAGCATTTTACAAGCTGTAAAATAGAGCTGAGATCTCCACAAAGCGATTATGCCATTAACCAGACGCTCTTATCAGCCTTTTCTACAACTACCAGGTTTGTCTGACAGATTGCAAGTCTTAAGTATTTATATATTTCAAAGGTTTACTTATTTTTGTTGTTAAAACCCCCTAAAATCTATATTGATTGTTACATGCAATTCCACACGAGAAGTCCCAAGCACCGTGGAGCAGAATACCAATATTTATTACCAGACTCGTGCTCATTATGGTTCTCTCTGACAGGGGTCCATTAAAATCAATTTTTATGTTTCTCATGGTTTTTTTTTCTCCCCACCCAATGTTCTTACCATGGTGTTTATTAGCCAGTTAGGAGAAACACCAGGCAACTGCTTCGTTTTTATTTTATTCTGTCGAAAATAATGAGCCCAGATTTAACAACTATTCACTAGCGATGAGTAGAAGAGATTAAATGTTATACTTCAGCACAAACATTTACAGATGGCTTTAAAATTTTTAGAACTTTATCAGTGCTAAAGACAAAAGGAAGTCCCACCTTTCTTTTTCAGATTTAAATTCTTAAAGTAATCATAAAAATATACTTCTTGCCTTTAACTTCTGAGTTACTCTTGAGTAACAGTCCCTCTAATATAACAAATTTTGCATTTAAATCATGCAACCTGTGAAATTGTTATCAAGATGCCACTAATGCATCAAAATGAAGTCAGCTCGCCACTGAGAAAACTGAGTATCAAGAACAGATAAAAATTAAAAAATTAGGAGTAGGATCCAGACTGTTCAACTTCTGCTTGAAGAATAAGATCACGAGAATCTTCAACCAACCAACATGGCCACGTTACAGGTGAGCAAACAGCAGATGTTTTGATAAATAAAGAGAGCATCCATCCCTAAGAAAGACCACAGACCTTTTTCCTACTGTTTTTCCACCACTCATTGATGCTTTCCCCTCTTGAGGGTAAAGATCCTCATCTGCTGGGTTGTTCTCCAGCTCTGCAGCAAAGGCAGGTTTAAGCCTTACCTTAAATACACTTTATTTCTATTCCTCACCAGCAGAAATCCAGCACTGAAATCAGCATCTGAAGAAAACTGAAGCACTTCTTTCCATAGCACTGGAGTTGGCAAAACTTTAAAATCCAGAGGCTTGAGGGTTTTTGTATCACAGGTAAAAATATACTTTAACCAGAACACAGATTATGCTTTATATTCCTAATTAATTTTACACACATTTCAGTTACAAGGAGAATAAAACAGAAAAACAGAAAAAGAACACCATACAAATCAATGGAGAATTTCAGAACCAAAAGCAGGAGAAAAAAAAGACAATGTTGAGAGAAGGAAGCCAAAGCTGTTCGAGTCTTGTCAGTAAGAGAAAGCATTAACGTAACATACTGTGGTAAAACTGCAAATTTATTACCAAAAAACAGTTGAAGAGAGCAGACTTTAAAAAGTAGTATTAATAAATTTGATTTTGGCAGAGGAATTTGGCATAGAAATTTGGAATCTGTTTTTCTTTGGTATTTAATTCTGAAAGAATTCAATGTTCCTTCTAAAAATGCCACTGAGCATTTCCTCCCAAATAAAGAAAAAGCAAGGACCTGACCGGGACAGATGGACTCCAGCAGATTGAACAGCACTTACATTAAACAGTAAAATGCACCAGTGCCTCCTCAACCAGGCCTAGATTTGAGACATCACCTCCACTGTCATGGAGCATCTGTTTGGAACTCGAGAGGCATAACAGTTCTGAAAAACCATCTCAAGCTCTCACAAGAACTACACGGCAATTAAAACAATCATTCACTCCTGGTTCTACATGCTGGAACATAGATATATATAATACATATATAAAAAAAGATACATTTTATCTGCAAGATTTGTGAAGTCTGCAAGGAGGTTTTACTCCCCAGTGACAGATCTGCACGTGGGTCAAAAATGAGGGGGACAGGATGTTCTCTCAAAACCTACGTTAAAAATACTTAAAATTTAGAATGTTTCCTTAATAATATTTTTGATGCAGCAGAGAAATGAATGTGTTTTGGAGGCACAATCCCTTAAAGGCACTGGAAGTTCCTTCTGCCTCTCACAGGAGCCAGTACTGAGCTCCCAGAATGACTGATAAAAACAAGCGTGCAGAGTTGTGTCTTAGATCCTCTGGGCAATCTCCTTCCTCTACAAATACATAAACACAGGATCAATAGGACATGAACTCACCCACTTGGCAGCACGGTCATTTTGGGAAGTTTTATTTCATGTAAGCCCGTTTCACACCCGGAGATCTCGATTTTTCCAAGGGGGCTGAGCAGAACCGCACGTTTCTCCTTGCATGGAGATTCTCCAGATTTGGAATTCACCTGTTCAAGAAGACAAAATCCTCTTTAATTACACGTATGTTCACCAAGGAACAGATATCTCAAGGTACTGAGTAGTTTTCAAAAGCAATTTAAAAAAAAGCAAGAAAACAGTGAATGTCAAGTTTTCTCAACTACAGCTTTACTTTCAAAACTGTAGCTTAAACTCATCCATCCTAAGAAGTCACAATCTAAATCAAAGTCTCAAAAAACATGCTAACTAGCAGAACAGTGATCTTCACAAAAATCTGAAATAGCAGCAGTTTCATGGCTGGTTTATCATGGCTGAAATCCGATGTGTTCTGACACTTATTTAAAACAGGATTATTGTGACAACAAAGTATATTCGGTGGTTTAGAGCAGCAGTGTTATGCAAATAACAGCTGGAACACAAATAGAATATGTCTGCTGGATAAATATATGAAAAAATCAATCATTCCTTAACAGAAGAAACATTTTTTTACTCCCATTGTTACCAGTCTGGTTTTACGATTACTGATAGGATGTAGTTGGAAACAGCTGCCAAGTATTTCTCAAATTGGACAAGACCAACAATAACATACTTGTCAAATTCATCTTGCCTAAAAAAAAAAACACCCCGGTTTGAGTCAGTAAATGTTTGAGTTGTATTTACAGTTTGGTTTGTACAAACATTGCAGGAGGACAGGACAGGACACCACAAGTATGTCCAGCGCAGTAACCCAGACACTGAACTGTCGGGCCGGACCCATCGCCATCGATGCTGGGCAGCCAGGGAAAAATCCCTTTGCTCCAAAGAGCTGAATCCATGTGAAAATGGCCAAAAAGTGAACAATCAGAAAACTGCAGGGCAGCTTGATTAACAAACACAGAATAACAGACTCAAAGAATGGGTTGGGTTGGAGGTACCTTAAAGACCATCTGTTGCCACACCTTCCACTATCCCAGGCTGGTCCAAGCCAAGTCCAACCTGGTTTTGGACACTTCCAGGAATGGGGAAGCCACAGCTTCTCTGGGCAACCTGTACCAGGGCCTCATCACCCTGACAGCCAAGAATTCCTTCCCAGTATCCCATCTAACTCTGCTCTCCGACAGTGAGAAGCCATTTCCTCTTGTCCTGTCACTCCAGGTCACAGGTGCAGGACCCTGTGCTCAGCCTTCTGAACTTCATGAGGTTCCCAGAGAAGCCTCGGCTGTCCCGTCTCTGGAAGTGTCCAAGGCCAGGCTGGAGAGGGCTTGGACCAACCTGATCTACTGGAAGGTGTCCCTGGACATGGCAAGGGGTGGAAGGAGATGAGCCTTAAGGTCCCTTCCAACCCAAACCATTCTGGGATTCTAGGAATGACAGACTTGGGGTGCATGGAGGCAGGAAAGTCTATGCACAATGACTTACAGCTGCCCACTGCTCACAGCTGGACAATAATTAGTTGTTTTCAAAATAAGAAAATAATTTAAAATCCCATTATTAAGTGCTGTGGAATGAAGTCACATCTGGGAGCAATATAATCAGTGTGGGGAGAGCAGAAAAAACATCAAGTAGACAGCTTTGCCTACTAGGGCAACAGTAAACTTAAACCTCTGAATTTGGGGAAGTTCTTATGCAATTCCTCAGTTACAGACATGCAGCAACCAGTACAAATTTATTCAGTTTGAAGAAGTCCTGCTTCAGGAATCTGCAGGTTCCCTGTGGTTTATTTACTGTTACTGTCATCCAAATTAGCTTTTTGCTAAGTAGTCATATGTTTGGTGGTGTTGAAAAGGAACTCTCCTTTTCAACCAACTTCTTCCTTGTTCCTCCTTGAGGATGTGGGTGAACTTTTTGGAGCAGCACCTCCTTGTAGAAGTCAGTAAACAAGCAGTAAAAGTTTACATATGTGGAAAACCAGCATACATTCTTCTTGTTTATTGGTGTGACAGCCCTGAACTAGATGCACTGAACCTCATACCATGTGCTCCATGAGTATAACAATTTTAGGATCAGAGGAAAACTTTTCCATCACAACAAAAACACAGGATGCAGCAAGCAACAGAAAACCATAAATAACCCTATGCCTTCTCACCAAGTTGAACTAAGCTTTATAGATGAAACCTTGAGTGACTACAACTCGTATTTTCAGTCTTGTTTATCATACCCATTGGGCAGCAATATTTAAAGGTTTATTTTTATATAGGAATGAAGCTGCATAACAATATATGCACATCCATATGCAACTGGGTCAGGAGCCTCTGGGATGAAGGTCACTGTATGGATTGTACAATGCACACTCCTCTGTCCAGATATTCATTTCACTACTTAAAGTGGATATTAGGAAAAATTGCTTCACAGAAAGGGTTGTAAAGCATTGGAACAAGCTGCCCAGAGAAGTGGTGGAGTCCCCATCCCTGGCAGTGTTCAGAAAATGTGTGAATGTGGTACTTGGGGCCATGGTTGGTGGTGAACAGGGTGGTGGTGCTGACTGATGGTTGGACTTGGGGATATTGAAGGACTTTTCAAAATGAAACAATTCTGATTCTATTGAACTGAAGAGGTGAAAGAAGGCTAAATACTTTTCCAACCTCTGTGTCCCCCTCTATGTGCACAGAATTAAAATCCCACAGACAGGTTTCCACTTGGAAAATGTAGGTGCTCATGGATGTGTTGGCACCCACAAGCATTCAGCCCTCAGGAGATTAAAATTTCTCTTACAACCAGGTTTGTCTGAAGGCTGGGGTCAAAGAGACCACAGATGTCACCTTCTCACACATTTTTCCCTTCAGTATTATGGAGCATTGATTCCTTCCCATCAGGCAGGAGCCAGAGCCCTATTTCTGATGGATCTCCCCTCTGCAGGCTTTTCCATTTCCTTTGCTCTGCTTTAACAATATAAACCTACCACACCAGGTTTCTCAAGTAACCTTGCTTCAATGCCAGGCCAGCTGGCATTGTGGATGTGTTTATCCAAAAAGATCACAGCCTGCAGATAGTTCCCTTAGAGGTGTTTGATACCCTCCCCACCAGAGGTGTGACCAAGGGCCGACTTCTTCATGTACTTTCCATTCTGCACAAATTCATCTGAAAACTCATCACTTCAGTGTCCTGACATTTGCATTGGCAAAGTGGCACATGAGCTGTGATTCTCAAGCCCCTGTTCTGATGATGCCATATCATATCAGTGACTTGCCAAAAAACTATACCAGGAATTTGTGGAGTTTGAGAGGATGATCAATAAATGCCAGGGAAGCTGCTGCTTCATCCTAATTACAGGAGAGAAATACCACTCCTGAACTCTCTAACGTGTCCTTTTTTTGAGTATCACCATGTTCTCAAATCTGCTTGTTATTGATTCAAGTTTGGAATTAAGATTCAATGAAAGCTTGAAACACCAGATTTAAATCTAAATCTTCCCAGGTTTGGCCAATTTCCAACTTCACTTCAGTCATCCCTCTTGATGCACTAAGTTCTACAACCTTCTTGTAACAAAATCCTTATCAAATAACATCATTGATATCTGTCAAGGCACAAACCAAACAGGGACCATCATAAAACACTGTTTAAAATAGTTTTAGTTGCAAAAGGCTTCTCCCACCCCACCTGGGGCTGCAGAAGTGACCAATGAGGCTTCCCACGGCCCCTGGGCTGGCACATGTCAGTGGGCCACCCATCTGAGGTTTTCATGGAATTATAGTTCTTTCTCCCTCTCCTTAATAGCTTAAACCTTCCTGTATTTGTTTTACTGTTTTCTGCCTGTTTATTTAAAAGGAAACAATCCATTGTACGTTAAGAATATAGGAAAAGATATTAATAGTGAAGGCAATGTATTTGTGAACATATACAGAAGGGTGGAGGGTAATTTTCTGAACTCATGCAGCCAATCTTAAGAGGAAAAAGCCACTTCTTAGTGTTTTAAGGCAAAGAAAGATTTAAGGACTGGGAATTAAACACAGGATCCATGCAATCAGAACAATCTAACAACTCACTTTTGTTAGTATCTTGATTACTCATCTATATTTTCACCTTCCAAAAACTACTGCTTCAAGAGAACAAAGAATTTATGTACTACAAATAATTTCACTGCAGGGAGAAAAGAAGGGAAGAGTTATATGGATGTTTCATACCCAAAAATACTTTAATATACTGGAATATCAGTTACACTTCGCCATTCTGGAATAAAAGCTACAGAGAATGACAAACATTTAATTCTCAGTCTTTTTGCTTATTATTAAATGTTTGATTTCTTTCCAAGCTAAAATACAAACTTTTTTAAAAGCTGCTTCCTCCTCTTGAGAAAAGAGTCCAAAGATTTGCAACTCAATATAATGGTGTGAACTCTAAAGCTGTAAATGATTGTGACTGCCCCATCCCTGCAAGTGACCAAGGCCAGGTTGGACAAGGCTTGGAGCAACCTGGGATAGTGGAAGGTGTCCCTGCCCATGGCAGGGGGTGGGACTGGATGGGCTTTAACCCAAACCATTCTGGGATTCCATTATCTGCAAAGATCCCTGAAGATTTGACATCTTAATCTGGACAGACAAAGCTGTGAGAAGTTGTCCTGGTGCCAGGGCAGGCCTTCTCCTTGTCCAGAAAAACCAAGGGAATGCTGCTGCCCTGTGCAACCCACACTCACAGGGCAACCCAATCAACATCACTTATTACTTAATGGAAAAATAAAAATTCCTATATCATTACACTCAAACATCACTCACAGCACCCTTTAAACATATGGAAAACTGTTAATGCAAGGAAAGCTGAGTGCCCCCCAGTTTTTAACTTAAGGTAATAGGTACTGAGGAAGAAAAGAGGTTGCATTCATTGCTTAAATTCAACAAGAAAGTCTTGAAACAAAATCACCATTGTGGGAGCTAATCAGACTTAATTCTGTCAATATAACCTGCTAACAAGTAAAACAGCCTTTAAAATTACCTTTGATGTTCTAAAATACAAGTCCTTTACATTCTGCAGCAGGTTCTTGTGAACTAGAGAACCACCCAGGCAGCCACGAGCCACCTCTTCCCCATCCACATCCCCCAAAAGCTGTTCCTACCCTGAGTATTCTTCCTACAGTACCCAAAGCCAACTTTCAGCTTTCCAGAACAAAGCACTGGAGATTCAGGTCCGTGTATTTTTGTTCTTTCTGCAGGAGCAATAAACACCTCCCTGCTGAAGAGCAGGACAGAAATCCAGGTGAGGCGTTTAAGGAAAAGCTGCTCTGAAATCCTGCAATACTCCACTGACACCTCACTGCCTCCCTAAGTAAATCTAACCCTGGTTAAGTCAAACCTGTAACTTCAGAGGGTATGAAAACAAAGCCTCCTCATTTCCTTGCTCAGAGAGGTTTGGAAAGGAAATGTCAGACAGACTGGAAGCAAATCCAGGGTTACTTTGGGGGTGATACAATTTCTTTACCTTCCAAGGAACTAATCCCATAAAAAATGTGAGGGTACAGAATTAAGCTGCATATTTTGAACATATACAAATATACACTGGCACATATGCTCCAAATCAGTCCCCCTCTTCCCTTACCCAAAGGCCCACTTCACGCAAGCTCCCGAAAAACCAGAGGGATATGTGTTCACATGGAACAACATTTGCTTTCTACGGCATTTAAAAAGTATTCGAACGAGAGCAAACACATAATTCTTCATTAAACAATCAAAGACAACAAAAGCAAGTTTCTGTTGTCCCATCGTATTATCCTACTAATCCTCTTTGGATGGCAATCAAAAGCCCCCGAAATGCCAAGCCAGGGAAGTCTCTTTCCAAGCAGTGGTCGCCTCTGGCTCTTTGGCTGCGCCTTCAGTCGGTTGCATTGGCAGAGAGGAGCCATGGCAAATTCCCAGTGTACTTACAGGGCTATCTCAGACTGCTTTATTTCACTTAAAGGGCATTCTAATTGTAATACAGCCACTTCTCCTCCTCTGGAAGAGCCAGGTAGGTCACAGTCTGCACTCCAGACTGCACTCAACAAGTGGATTTTTCAACTCCATCTACTGCTCATGCCAAGCTTTGATTTGAGATGGTGTCAGCAGATACTCAAACACAAGACCCCAGTGGACTGTTTAAAACAGGAATTCTGAGGCATTATTTCCTCCAATACTTTTCCAAAAACAAGTAAACACATCCTGCATCATTCCCCAGCTATTACTTACACAGGAAGTTTAAATGTGATGCAAACAGCAGCAGCCACATGGCAGCTAAACCACATATACAGTGGAACATTTTTGTCATTTTATATCAATAGCATGAAGCAAAAATTAACATTTTGTGATCTTCAAGGTGTTTTCCAACCCAAACAATTCTGTGATTCTATTTACACACAGCACAGAAGCAAAATGCCATTAGAAAGTGTGTAATTAGCTGTAAAAACGAGTGATTGTGGTGGGAACACAGAGTTATTTAGGGTATCTCATCTGAAACCTAAAGGTATATAATTACAGTACAATTGGGTAAGAAATAGAATGCCAAGAGAAGGGAAAGTAGCAGACAGGACCAGATATTCCTGTAATAATCAGATTATGGCAACAAGTATGTGCACACCTTGTTCTTCAGGGCTACCTTCAAATTCCACCAGGAACCAGCCTGTAAATGATGTTGCCTGGTCTGTCCTCCACAGAATGTGGAAGGACATGGATATTCTTACCCTACCAATAACCCACCAAAGGGATTAAAACCCCCTGACCCTCATTTCTAGGCTGGAAATCATTTGGCAGAAGATTCAATTAGAAGCCCCACAAAGCAATGCTACACTTTGTTGAGTTATTCAATGTTTTAAAATTCAATCAGAAAGAATAAAACATTTTATATATAAAATATATATATGAAAACATAATTGAGGAATTTTCTGCCTAACAACTAAAGAAACAAAGATGAAAAGCCTTGTGTCTAAGAATTAGAGGGTCCACAAAATTAGTATTTAGTTGTTACTGGGTTGAGTTTTAACAAGTCCCTTCTAACTCAGGATAATCTATGATTTTATGAAGTCTCACGCAAAGGAAAAGTCCAGGAGCAGCCATCTGGATTTCCCAGATGTGTTCATCACTTCAAAAATTGAATTGAAGACATGAGTTATATATTCTCCCAATCTCAAGTGCTGTGTCCAGTTCTGACCCCTCATGCTAAGACAGATCTTGAGGGCCTGGAGAATGCATAGGGAAGGGAATAGAGCTGGGGAAGGGTCTGGAGCACAGGAGTGGCTGAAGGAGCTGGAGGGGCTCAGCCTGCAGAAAAGGAGGCTCAGGGGGGACCTTCTGGCTCTGCAAGTCCCTGACAGGAGTGGGGAGCTGGCAGGGGCTGGGCTCTGCTCCCAGGGAACAAGGGACAGGATGAGAGGGAACAGCCTCCAGCTGTGCCAGAGATGGTTCAGGTTGGACATCAGAAAGAATTTCTCCCTGGAAAGGGTGTTCAGGAACTGGAAGCGGATGCCCAGGGAGGTGGTGGAGTCCCCATCCCTGGAGATGTCCAAGGAAGGACTGGCTGTGGCACTCAGTGCTCTGGGCTGGGTGATGAGGTGGGGATTGGGCACAGGGTGGATTCGATGGGCTGGGAGGGCTTTTCCAACCTCAGTGATTCTGGAACTTAAAGATGTACTCCTTAAAAACCATTGAGGTGCTTGCTGGAAAAGCATGTATGTACTTTTTAGTAAAAGGTTACACTTTGAGGCACCGAGAAATACAAAATTAACTGCCAAAATCAGTGCCTGATGTAAAGCACATGCACAGCTTCTCGTGGAGCACACGACTCTTACAGGGTTCAGCTGTGGATGTAAATATGTGGCAACTACTCTAACAAAAGGAAAACAGATGAAATTTTAATCAAATGAGCCTCCTATCAGGTGCAGGGGAACTGAAAATGGGCTAAAATGAAAAAACCTAGCAGAAGAATGACTTTAATATTGGGTAACATTTCAAGTTTTTATCACCTAAATCCACAAAATTCCTGATCTGCTCCTGCTTATCTTCTCTTCAGAGCTGGAGTCAGGACCAGCTAAATAAAAGATAATGCAACTAGGCATAACACAATAAAAGATATTACCTTCCCAATGCATTATTGCTGCCAATTATAAGAATCACTTCAACTTAATTTCAAAGGCACAATCACCCTCAACTGTAACAGTCTCTTTTTTAAATTTCAAACAGTATTACATTAAGGCAATAACTCACCTTCCAGCTATAATATCAGTCTCCCTTATTGCAAAAATACATTTCATAAATACTTCTCATCGACAAGTCAAGCTAATTCAGGTTAATTTTATTGTATTTTGGTGCTATCTCACATTTGTGTGCAATTACCTTTATCATTTTATTGCCATGCCAGAAAGTAATCAGAACAATTATTTGAAAAAGGAGGGGTATAAATTCTAGATCACAGTTGCTGGCATTTTTGATAAAATAGCAGCTTTATCTCAGGAAGTGGCAGGGACATGGGATAAATCATGCATCAGTCAAGTGTAGCTGACCCCCAAGTGCATTGCACAATATCAGGAGTGCTTCAAAAGAAACTTTCCTATATAATCCATCATCCTTTATAATACCAAAATAGCTCTACCTGAAGAGTAGGAGCTGGAGAATAATAACAAAATAAATCTAAGCAATATGAACAAAACCATTAATAGCGCTCCTTAAGCTGAAGGAGAGTCAGGAATCTGAGTTGTGTTCCAGGAAAGAATTTCACTGAATTTTTTGAAGTGAGTAGAGCAGATTTAAACAAATGAAGCAGCAAAACGTGTATTAAGAATTCACTATAAATACAAAATACAAAAACAAATACACACAAGAGGTGTCAAAAAGACTTGTGTAAGAATACCAGACTACAGTCTTGTAGCACATACATCTGAATTTTCCTGTAATTATCAATCTCTGCTTGACTCAGGACAAGTGTTTCAGTATTACCACGGAGCAAAGAATCACTGTTAGTACAAGAATCTATTCACTAAGTTTAATTTAAATACATACAAGAGGAACAGATGACATTTAGAATTTTCTAACGAACTAGAAAAATTGCCACATTGTCATAAGAACACCAAAACCCTCCAAGATTCCTAAACATGGAGACATCCCTATGTATGGTCACACAGAGCCCGATGGCCTTCCAGCCTCTTCCACCCAAACCCAACAGAAATCTTTGGTCACTGCAACAGAACCAGGGATGGAGTGGGAGACAGATACAGTGATCATGGAAAATTCCCACATCTGCTGGGAATTCTGAATGTTTTCCCAAACCACTGTTCAGCAACCTGCTGAAAAACTGCTCAGCACATTCCACGGGTGATAACTGATTCCTTTAAAACCCATGTGTCAGGCACACACTGTGCTTCACCAGCTTGGGTCTGGGCTCAAAGGCACACTGTAATCATACAGGAAAAAGATCACTAAAATCATCAATACATGTACATTAATATGCACCCAGAGTGGGGGAAGTGTCTGCAGCGTCCTGGCAGAGTTTGTATGTTTTACCTTGAACCTTCTTGTCTTCCCACATATCAAAAGGGGAAAACTCAACTCCCCCAACAGCTAAAGCTGCTTCTTTCAACTCCATGTGAGGGTGGGAGAAAGAAAAAAGGTTAGATAAATTATTAGTTTCATGTTACTTGCCAGTTATATCACACCTTGCTTGGAATGACAGGGAATTCTTCCTCCCAAATATTTCTCTACTATTCCAGGTACCTGCTAAAAGGTGTTTGCAACTGGAAGATACATAAATGTAACTGAACAGATGACTGTTCAAGAGAAAAAAGTGAATCAAGAATTTATTTTTCTGAATTTCCTCCTCAATCATTCCATTTTAAAAGATAAAAACTATTCTTTTGTGGAAAGGAGGTAGACAACACAATGCACCAAAATGCTCCCTTTTAAAGCCACATGACATTATGTAAGGCAGATGAAAATGAGCAGGGATGCCTCTATTAAGACATTTTAACAGGGGTAGAAGTTGCCAATGGGAATAGTGAGAAATGCAGGTGTGATTGTACCAGAAATGTTTTCTAGAGGAGCACTACTAATGTTATAAAAACAGGTAATTCACAGAGGAAAAAAAAAAAGTATTCATATCTTCAAAGTTCATTTCAGCTATTTCAGGGAGGGGGCTATTGATTAAAACTGTGTTGATGCCTTTCTTTCAGTAAGGTAAATCACTCTAATATCTGACTAAACAGCCATGTTTTCTCATTTTACTATGAAGTTACTGCCCTACACCCACCTCACTGGAGCATCAAGCCTCAAAATTTAGCCTGTTTTCCAGGGAGGTGTTTATTAGGAAAATGGAAAAAGTAGCTTTGTCCTGTTATTTATGCTCTGTGGCAGATGGATACGTGATGGGGAAAGGTCCACTGATGCCTGTTCCCAACCATGACAGAGCTACAGAGATTTACAATGCAGCATCAATCTTGTCAGCTGGGTTCTTAATCCTGACTGCTGGGCACTGGGGACAAAACAAACTATGTTACGTGCACTCTTTTGTAATGCTGCTCTTCCAGTGGACACCCAAATGCAAAGGGATTTCACTGGAAACTTACTCTTGGAATGAGCCTTGGCGTCATCGTAGAATAAAAAGTCTCCACCTGAAAGGAAAAAAAATAATTCTCAGATTATTTAATTTGAATTTCACGTTTGAATTCCACACCCATATTATCATGTCTCTTAAAACCACCTCAATTCTTTAAATGAGCTCTAAGTCTCAATATATATACATAATTTCCAAAGGGAGTTTGATTTTTTACAAACAGCAAGGAATTTTAATGTTGATGAGGTCACCAAACAAACAAACAAACAAGCAAAAATCAGCAGATGGCACAGGGAAGACTTCTTCCATAACAAGCACTGCACAACTCTGATATTTGGAATAAGAATGCCTTAAAAAATAAAAATATTGATTTAAGAATTTCTTACAGGCAGTCCTACACTTCTGAGTGACTTAGTAAAATAACCAGCCTTTTGTAATTTAGGAAATACCACATTTTAAGGCATGAAAGCAAGTGATTTCATTATATTGTGGGTTTATAAGTACAGATTGCAAACCACTAAGTACCTAAGAAATGTTAACTCCAATTATTATAATTCTAGTCGTACACAGTATCACTGTTTATATAATTTAAAAATCAAAAATATAATAATATAATTAAAAATATAACTGGTTCCTCTCTCCTCTCCCCTTTGAAATACAGGATAATTACTGTTTCTTTGGCATTTAACTCTGTCCCTCTAGGTTTTTTTCAGTGACACTTAGCCAAGATCACTTTATCATTGAAGCATGTGGTATAAATACTGCATTTTTAAAAATCAGGGAGATTATGTGCCAAAGCCCAGCTCCAGAATCCTGACTCACAGCCAGGCTCAATGGGAACTGCTCCACTTAAGTCAGGGAACTCTCTACTCCACAGGAGAGCAAAAGTGTATCCGCTTCAGGAATGATAAATCTCTTGGAAAAGAAATTATATGAACATCTGAGACTTTCCAAGACTCTCCAACACATCAAGCCTTGGAGTCCAAGGCAGTGAGAGAACACACAGGCACTTCCCAGCTACTTACAAGCAAAGAGCAACATTTAACATTACATCTTTTTTTTTTATTTTAAGTGTTTAAAATTAAGGCTGATAATTAGTCTTTTAGCTGTACTAGCAATCATGCCTTGCAAGGCAGGCATTGCAAAGAGCGCTCACTGCATTTTTAAATGTAAGTCGGGCAGATGAGCAATCTAATATTATAACTTAAAATACCTGTGATAGAGCTAAAAATAAAACAGCAATTTATTTCTATTGTCAGCTCAGAGCTTTGACTTTCAAAGTACACTGGAAGGCTCAGGTTTTTCAGATTTTCCTGAAGGTAAAGCTCAATTTTGCCTCAAAAAGATTTATTTAGAAGTTCGTTTCAAACCAGGCCCAAAGACCAAGGAGAAGTGCAGTGTCTAAGTGCACTGAGTTAAGCCAAGGTTACACAGATAATCCCAGGAGTTTGCATCTGTTCTCTGCCTTTCCACACAACCCCAGGAGGCCAAGGAGTAGAAAAGCTGGTGGGATGGCAGAGACGACACATCGTGATGGGACAGTGAGCCAGGAGCAGGCCTCCATCCCATCCAACAAAACAAGGACAGCCTTGACACCCCGCAATGACACAGTCCCAAAAATCATGAGTAAAGCCTGAGGAGAGTCCCAGACCAACCAGTGTTCATCACCTATTTCTGCCCCAGACTGAGCTCCACCATCTCTAGCCCAACACGGCTTTCCCCTGGTGACAAAAGGTCAGGCAAAGCCAGAGATGCCCAAACCATGGTGCTTAGAAGACTTCTGGCAGCCAGGCAGGGGAAAAACATACCCTCCAAATTGCACATGAGCTTTGCACAGACTATCTTGTTGGAAGAGGTCAATATATGAATCTATAACTTCTTTTCACATTAAAGAGTTGAAGGCTTCTCCTAAGATTGACTTTGAAGGCAAGAAGCCAAAATCTCTTCTCAACAGCACACACTGATCAAACTCAATGATACCTCATTCTAGATCACCCTCTAGAAACTGAGACACCAGAATCACATCTTAAAAAAAAAGAAACCTTAATGAAAGAAATTCCTTCACCAAAATGGAAAATTTCCTCCTGTGTTTGCAGAGAGTGTGATAAACTGAAGAGATTAACAATCACAAGGGAAGAAAAAAACCCAGAGGTAATTTGTCACCATCCTCACTAGCTCAGAGCTGCCCAACTAGGACTGGTGAAGTCCACCAGAGCTCCTGCTTCAGCCCTGAGTGGTGAGATCACCTCAGTTCCCCCTGGCCTTTTAATCAAGATGTGCCCAATTTCCCCAAAACTTCTGCTCCCACCCAAGAGCTGTGCTGAGGAGCAGCCCAGGCTCCCTCAGCAGCAGGATGCTCCTGAGACACTGAGAAGACAGACAGACAAATGCCTGCAGGTGCTGAAAATGGTGCAGAAGAAAATACATCACAGCCCCACCCTGGGAGCATTCCAAACCTTTAGATATGCCAACAGAGCAAAATGTAAAGAAAAGTCAGGGGTTAGAACAAAAAGAGATCCATAAAGGCCATGAAATTTTCCAGCTATGTTTTGCTGATGATCTAGAACAGAAGTCCTTAGGTTTTGAGATACTTCCCTGGGTTTTAGCCTCCCACAGGACTGCAGCCTGAGAGGTACACGTGATGGCAGTAAGAACTTAGATTAGTAAGAAGTATTTTTCTCAGTTCATCAACTTTTAAACACTAAAGGAAGATTCTCCTTGAAAGACAAGTCCTCGGGATGCACAGAACACTCTGGATCAGCACTAAAATTTAAACTCAGCTATTACACAAGTCACTATACGAATAAAATTCCATATGAAAACATTTAAAGTACATTAGATTTTTGGTCAAGATGAAAGCCTGAAAAAAAAAGAAAGAAACTCCAGCAATCTATTCTAATTGGGTTCCCATGGTAACTGTACAATTGGGTTTTTCAGTGTAACATCCCAAAGGCCCAATGCACACTTGTAAAATATACTTCAAACAGCCGGAATTGTTTTTACATTACAGCACTCCCAGGAAGATCAATTACTATACATCCCCACCCTAACTATTAGTGGCAGGAGATGTTAACACTATTGGCCATATTAACATAAGTCATGTAAAAAACCCCACATATCACCATCATTATATAAAACTAATTACACACTTCAGATTCATCAAACATGTTCCGAGTAATAAACCAATACTAGTCTTGTCACTAGATCATGTTTACTGAGTGCTAGAAATCAACCCCAAATATATGCCAAACCATTTTTGCTTCTCATATTGATCTCAAGGATAAACAGAATCAATCATTAATAATTACATTATAAGATGACCCATAGGGTTAATCATATTCTTAGAAACTCTCACTATGGAATCAAACGTAGCAGCACAAAAAGGCAACTGAAAAGCATTTAAATCCAGGCCAAGTGCGTTAACAATGATATAAAACGAGGTGCATTCACCAACATGCAACTCATTCAATCAGCGAGAAGAAAGGAGTACTACTGCTGTCTTTGCAAAAACAAAAAACAAGCATTTTTTACTTCCCTGTGAGGGTGGGGAGGCCCTGGCACAGGCTGCCCAGAGAAGCTGTGGCTGCCCCATCCCTGGAAGTGTTCCAGGCCAGGCTGGACGGGGCTTGGTGCAACCTGGGCTAGTGGAAGGTGTCCCTGCCCATGGCAGGTTCCTTCCCACCCAAACCAGTCTGGATGATTTCCCTAAGAAGTTTTTTTTTCAGATGAAGCACTCTGCCTTGTTGGGCCCTAATTTCACTTTCTTAAAGCACAACCCTGGCCACAGACCCAGATTTTACTTCCATCCCACTGCTTAAGCCTCAAAACTAAAAGGAGACACTGACCCAGGCCAACTAAGCAGGATTCAAAACAATATTCATTTATATTCCAGAAAAACAAAAAACATCTGCAGTTAGTTTGAATAAAGTTTATCTCATTTCTCACTCAACCAAAAATCTCGGTATGTCATGAAGTCAGCAAACAATCAGAGGTATTTCTGATGTCAACGGGAGACTGTGCAAGGGATTTCCCTTCTCCCCCCACCCTTCCTACTACACCCCATCTGGTTATACTGAAATCCAGTGAAGCACAGTGCAGGGAAAACGAAACTGTGTGAATTTTCTCCAGGACACTGGTGACAGACTAAAGTGTCCTGTCACCATCACCAGCCCACGGGTGCCAAAGCAGGTTTGTGCTCCTTATGTACTGTCAGATACTGTACATTCATCTGCTGGTTTTTCTATGTGAAACAGAAAAATTAATCTTTTAACAGGGCCTTAAGTCTACTTTAGGTGTTTATTAAAAAGTTTAACTAATTAACAGCCCTTCTGCACACTTGAGTGTACAAACAAGCCAAGATAACGCTGTTGTTTGCACTGTGCTGACTGATCTAAAGCACTCAGATAATTTCAATATTACTGATGATGATTATGCAGCAACAACATTTACAAGACAGCACTAATACTTGCTATCTGCTAATGCAGGGTTACCTGAAGGGAGTTAAATCTCCTCGTGGAGCATGTCGTGATTCAGACAACAAAGCAACTCTGACTTTTGTGGGCTGTGTTAATATATATACATTAAAATACTGATTCCATTAATCTGTACATAATGCAGTAAAAAACGGCATTTGAATAAAAATTAAAAGCTGCAAATGCACCCATCAGGTAAGACCAAAAGCCAAAATTATTCTTTATTCACCTTTGTCAAGCTGCTCAAGACTCCAGGCCTTCAGTCATTAAAAATATTAAACTATTATTTCACTCCAAAACCAGAGAAATCAGAACCTTTGTACCAGTGATCTCCTCTCTTCCTTCTTGAAATTAAAAGTGACTTGCTCAGGTGTAATTATTTCTAATCACCTTCAGAACCTACAGGTCCAAGTTTCACAAGTGACTTGAAAGGATAACCGAAATTATTTCTACCATTTAATTCGGCCCAATATAAATTGACACCAGGTAGTCCTGACAACTATCAGGACAGGGTGCTTTAGCTCTGCTGATACAAAATAGTAAATAAGGAAACAACTTGAAAAAGGCTTAGTAAAAAGCATCAATATGGTGACATTATCACCAAATAAAAACTTCCATAATAACTCCACTCCCATGACACTCCAAAGTCACATGAGCTTTATTGACACTCAAATATTTTTTGAAACAGTTACCTGGACAACAGAAGCACATAGTCAGTTTTAAAATTGGATTTTGTATTTATGAAAAATGCTGGAATACAGGTTTGGGTTTACAGTTTGGTTGTACCTCCAGCTGCATCTTTTAACTTCATGCTGGCCCAAACACACCTGTGCCGGGTGATAATGTCAGAAACACAGGTGACAGAATTTAACAGAGGAGTTTTTCTTGCATCGGGAAGGTTTTACTCATTATACCCCAAGTAAATTTGCACAGCCAGAACTAATACAGTTTTGTAGGAAGCAACATTCCCAGCTGTGAACAGAGGTAGGAAATTCAAGGCCTGGGTGTCTGCTGCAAGGACCCCAAACCTTCTGCTTTTTAATTACAGCATTAATGAAGTTAAGCTCACAACCTCCCCAAAAACCACACACTAAATCCTGTCACTACCTAAAGATTTCAAGCCTTCCAAAATTAAAACTTTACTCTCCATTTTCCCATTAGTTCCATTCTCCTCACCAGCCCAGATATGAACACGGGGTAAACTACAGAATTGCACAATCCGTCAATAAAATAAACGTGTTTGCAACTACTGTCCATATGACTCAAGTTGTCAGTAAAAACTGCCACCAGCGCTGTGCTTGCAGAAAAATGTCCATAAATGCATTATTGCGACTGGCAGATCGATGTCCATAATAAAAACAAATAGAGTTAACAAGTGCTGCCTTCCCCGAGTTATGCCACGGGTGGGATGTGTATCCAGCTTCCTCAACAACTTCTGGGAATGAGCATTACACTGTTAGGCACCTGCTGACTGCACCAGCACTGCAAGCAGGGATCATTCTAATGCAGGAAGCCTTTAAAGCATTAAACCAAATATTAATGCCTCCAGGATGGGTTTGGAAGTTTCACACATTCAGAATTTAACGTGGGAACAGACACCCTGCTCTAAAGACTGAACCATCTGCCCCACTGGGATATTGAGAAGAAAACCTTCCCTGGGAGCATGGTAAGGCACTGGTATGGATTTCCCAGAGGATGCCCCATCCCTGGAAGGGTCCAAGGCCAGGCTGGACAGGGCTTGGAGCAACCTGGGATAGTGGAAGGTGTCCCTGCCCATGTCAGGGGGTGGAACTGGATGAGCTTTAAGGTCCCTTCCAGCCCAGACAATTCTGTGATTACATGATACTGCTCCATGAGTATGTTAACAACTACCACAAGCAGGAAGGCTTTTTCTCTCAGAAAATAAGTATAACTTAAGTGGAGCTGCAGCCCAGGCAGAACAGCTCACTGTTAAACACCCCAACACATTGGGATCTACAATTTGTTCCCATAAAGCTTTTACAGCACCAACAACTGAACAACCATCCCTCCTGAAAGCACCACAAATGAGCCTTTCCACCTTACCCACACTTCCCTTAACAAACTTTGTTTTTCCTGCACAAGTCCTTAAATCAGCCACTAAGGGCCACCCCAATAACCCTTCCAGAGGGCAGGAGCTTCTCCTCCAGGTTACAATCCCTTCAGTGATGCCATGAGCTGATTCCCTACATAAGTTAAGCACTAAGCAGTGGTGACAAGTTAATTACAGAGTTATCAAGAGATAAAGTAGTCACGGTAACACAAGTTGCAGTATAACTACAACAGTTTCCTATAGAGCTTCTGTTCAGTTGCTGGTGTAATTGGTGTAATTAACTTGTCATGGATCAGAATGCAGATAGGAACTGCTAAAGCCACCTCCCAAGCTCAAATAGCCACATCTTTTTCCCTCTGAAACTTGAAGCTTTCGGTAGAAGTGTCCACGTCTGTAACATTTCTGTTTGAAAACAAAGCAAACAAAACTTCTACTGGGAGAAGTTATGTCACAGAATGACAACACACACAAATAAACAACCTGACGAATTTCACATAACTGCATGTTTTTAGAAGTATCCTGCATTCCAGGGATGGGTTTTGCCCCAGAAGAAGTAAGCTTTACAAACATCACAGCATTCCAACATTAAGGAACTTAAAGATTAATGAAGTCTGAGAGAGGAGGGGGGAGAGGGCAAATGCCCCAGTGCAAAATTAATACCTGAAGAAACAACTTGGGTTTAAAACAAAGTATTTTGTGTCTTCTGCGAGGGGGGAGCATGAGCCTGGACACAAGAATTAGTTGAGAAATGAATGTTATAGTATAAATGTTATGCCCCAGTTCATAAATGGGAGGTTTTCAATGTGAAAATCTTCAAAGAGACTGCATCTCACTGTTTAACAAGAGCTCCAGCCACAAAAATAAGACACACTCAGCAACAGGTTTATTTGGGAGGGGCAAAACAAGAAATAATTCTTTACACTTACTGTGCTTTAAAAACGGAAGTTACAGTATTGTAATTACTTTTAAAAAGATGCAGAGTTTGGCTTTTACACTAGTGGCAAATGCATGCTTTAATGTTAATATCAATTTTATAGGTATGACAGAATAACAGAACAGGTCAGGCTGGAAGGGGGTCATGTGGTTCAATCTCCCTGCCCAAGCAGGGTCATCCCAGAGCACATGGCACAGGACTGCATCCAGCTGTCCTGGAATATTCCCAGTGAGCGAGACTCCAAAACCTCTCTGGGCAACCTTTTAGGAATTATCTTGGTGCAGTTTCATGCCAATCTGCTCTGACTACAGAAAGCAGAGCACTGCCATACATCCATCCCAGCACTACTCAACCCACAGCAAACACACTGCACAGGACTGCATCCAGAAAGTTCTGGAATATCCCCAGTAAGGGATAATCTGAGCAATCTTTTGGGAATTATTTTGGTGCAATTTCATGCTGATCTGCTCTGACCACAGGCTGCTGCCATCCACCCATCCAGCCAGCCAGCCACCCCAGCACTGCTCCCTCTACATCCACGTGGAAACCAAAACGCACTTTTAGATGCCCGGTCTCCCCCAGCAGCCCCCAAACCCAGGCCCGGAATATTCCGAGTCCGAAAGGACCCACGAGGACCATCGAGCCCAACTCTGCAGTGCGGCGCTCTGGCCGTGCGAACCCGGGGTTTTGGGGGGTCCCGTTCGCAGGGTCACAGGACGGCGGTACCGGGAGGGCGGCGCATCCCCCTCTCCATCCCCATCCCTCCTCGTTCGCCGCGGTGCAAAGCGAAACCTCAGAGCAGAGCGGAGCTGGGAGCGCCCACCCCGCTCATCCCACCCTCCAGCCGGCCCCTGGGTGTCCCTGGATGTCCCTGTGTGTCCCGGCCCCCCGCACCTGCCCGGGGCGGAGGAGCCGAGCGGCGATGGCGGGGCCGGTCCGGGCAAGGCCGCGCTGCCGGGGCGGAGCCGGGGCCGCCCGGAAGAGGCAGAGCCGGAGGGTTCCAGCGAGCTCCGGGCAGGGTTTTGGGGACACCTGTGTTCCAGTTCCGTGCTTGTGTGGCCGGGCAGGGAGCGGAGCATCCCCCGGCGATGGGACCGGGATGCGGATACAGCATCGCTCCCGTGGGCACACCCGCGGCTGTGCCCGGACACTGCCGTGTCGGACACACGGATTGCTGTAAAAATCGTGTAAAAATCGATCACAGAACAGCGATCTGAGCGCGCTGACCAGCCGGGGTGTCCAGCCTGGGGGGGGAGAGAAGGCTCCGGGAAAACTTAGAGCCCCTTTCCAGTGACTAAAGGGGCTCCAGGAGGGCTGGAGAGGGACTTGGGACAAGGGCATGAAATGACAGGACAAGGGAGAATGGCTTCAAACTAACAGAGGGCAGGGTTAGATGGGATATTGAGAAGAAATCCTTCCCTGTGAGGGTGGTGAGGCCCTGGCACAGGCTGCCCAGAGAAGCTGTGGCTGCTCCATCCCTGGAAGTGTTCAAGGCCAGGTTGGAGGGGCTTGGGGCAACTTGGGCTAGTGGAAGGTGTCCCTGCCCATGGCAGGAGGTGGGACTGGATGATCTTGAAGGTCCCTTCCAACCCAAACCATTCTGGAATTCTGTGACTTGCAGTCATGGGTAAAGGTGGGGACAGGGAATTAAACCAGAGTTTGCAGAGGATGAAATGTTTGGCAAATGCAATTCCCAGAAGAAGAGACAAGGAGGAGATAAGAGGGAGTGAAATGTCAGACAGAAGTAAACTGTAGGGTAGAGTTTATTTGAGGTCATTAAAAAAAAAAAAAAGTTTGCAGCAAGAAACCACTAATTTTCAAGCCAGATAGTCTTTCACTGTCTAAGTTACATCAGCAAAAATTTTATTAGTTGTGCTGTATGACTCAGACGCTAACACAGAATGGAGGAATCCACTTGGGAAAGATCAAAACAATTTTTAAAAAGTCAATGCAGAATTCTGGAAATCCTTTTCTTTTAATACAAAAAATATGTATACAAAATAAATGTAAAATAAACACAGCATTTAGTGTCTGTGTGTTAAATGTGATACTAAAAAAAGTATAAACTATTGTCCAACATGCAGAATTTGCCCTAATACAGTTGAAAATAGTTGCACACATTGGTGTGTAACACTACTGAGATAATTGCTGATTTTAGAAATAATATTTTTAATAATATTTTTAATAATATTTTTAACATGACAACAAGTTTTCCTTTTTGCTTTCAGACTCATTAACTTTGAGTCTCCCAAGGAAATGTAAGCAAGGAATGTTTACCACCCTGTCTTATTTTCTTTACTGTCTGCCCAGGCAAAACATGGGCCAAAAGTCACTTGAAATTGTTGTCAGATAATAAAAATGTCCACAGAGCCTCCACACTACCCTGTTAATTGCAACCCTCAAACACACCACTGTTGAACAAGGTAGAAATGATCTGTGAATCTGTGTGATCTCTGAATTACAGTTAATATAAATGAGTTAACAATGATAAATTCAGATCTCATGATATGAGCATTTTATGGACAGAATTCCATTTTAAGCAGCAAAGAAAATATATTACAATAAAGGAAAAATCTATGAAAGGGTGTTGAATGTTTGGAATAAGTCACAACCAGTTACAGGTTTTCAGTTCATGGTTTCTTTTGTGCTTTCAGAATTCATCTCTGACTTGGCTTTTCAGTAGCTGTCAGTGAACAGATGATTCAAACTACTGTGATGCCATTTGCTGATGAGAAAATGAAGTTTTTCACTAGTTCTAATGAAGCTCAGATTAATGATCAGTTAAAAGGTGCTGCCCCTGCATTCCCATACAAAGGCTATGGCTAATGTGAGGGTGATCTCATCTCTAAATAAAAGGTCAGTAGGCTCTGGAATGTAAGGGATACTCTAGAAATAGTTATCTTTTTTTACACACTACTAAACTGGCTGGAATCTTCCCTCTGTCCTGATATCCTTGACTCAAAAGTAGCCTGTCCCTGAAACTTTATTATAAGTGGAAACCTCCCCAAAATACATATTAATCTTTTCTGCCTCCTCTCCCAAGGTGATCTCCTTATTGCCTGGAGCATGAAAATTGATTATCTTTAATATGATTTTAGTTTGCATTATAACAGGCTTGAATGGGAATGTAAAATATCCAGACTTTCTTAAATCCTACCATCTTGGGCTTTGGTGGTGGGTCCACAAGTTGTGTGTTTGCACTATAAAGGAATGTTTCTCTGCACAGTTTCAAACTTTACTGCATTGGAACTTGATTGAGAGTCATATATTTCTGTTTATAAATGAGGTAACAAAGATACTTTTGATCAATTTTCACTTTTCCCTCAGAATTATGAACATCTTATTCAAATTTCTAACCCTTCTACTGGCCAGATTTGGATCTTTATTACTTTAAGCATCCTTTCAGCCACTGAAGTTCTGAATTTCTACCTAATATATTCTTTAACAACAGCAACATCCCTTATTAGATGTGTCAGTGGTCAATATCAGTGTCAACATAGCATATATAGTTTTATTTATATTTTTATATTTTATATTTTATATTTTTATATATATATATGTATATACTTTTTGATGTGTTTTAGGCCTCTTCCTACTCCTATACTTTATTTACCTCATCAGACTTCTTTATTAAATTAACTCTGAGGGCCCCTAAATGGTAATTTTCTCCCCAGGAGTTTCCAGCATTCAGTTATGACACATTCAGTCTAATTCACTAATACTGAAATTTTAGGGGAATTTTCATAACACTGATCCTTTCAGAAGATACAAAATTTCTAAAATGTTTTTTAACTCACGTCCCATATGTTTGCTTTTCATTCCAGGCCTCTTCTCTCAGCCTTTATTTTATTTAAGTCTATTACTTATAAGACATTGCATTTCCTTTCAGTTCTTTGTTTGTTATTACTTGCTCATTTAATGTGGCATTTTCAGGTACAGAGTGGTATTTTCCCAGGACTGGAACATCTGTATTTTTCTTCCAGTGACAGCACATGAATTTGCATCCAAGTAAACCAAGGCTTAAACCAATCCACGAACTTCGAGGTCAAAGGCTGTGATGGGGTGGGATGGAAAACTAAAAATGGAGGGTTTTATTAAATTCCTTGAGATGTGACTTCACAAATACTTCGGGCTGGATTAAATTCCTTGTTAAGGACTAACCTCTGGAAGCATCTACATTCTGCAACATCTGCTGTGGAGGAGAGACTTGGGCACTGGAGCTGTAACTGCCCCCTCGCTGGAGCCGGGAGAGGAACAGATGGAGTCTCAGGGACGATGTGGGACTGGAAATCACTCCGATTTGGACCTCACTTGTAGATCTTTAATTTCCCCCCAGAGAAAATTGTCATATTGGAGCACAGGCATAATATATTTGTGTGTCTGTGCTTTACTGAGTCAGAATCTGGCCTCGCTCACTTCCTCTGCTCCTCTGACCTCTCCTCAGCTGCGAAGAACCGCAGGAATGTAACCTGGTGTGATTTCAGTGCAACGAGTAAATAAGTCTTGCCTTTCACATTTAGAAGCACCAGGAAAAAAAAAAAAAAAAAAAAAAAAAAGGCTGAATGAAACCAGAAACTGTGATTTTGTTTGCCAAGACTCTGGTGTTTTCTCCACAGCAGGGATGTGTCCTGCAAATCTCAATCTGGAAATATTCATGTCCATACAGAGCTGGCTGTTTGATCTGGGCATGGTTTGTGCTTTAATTGGCCCTGAAGGAGAGTGTGTGTATGTGAAAACACTCCAAATCTGGTTTCTTCATAGGTTTTTAATAAGAAGAAGTAATCTCTTATACCAAACTTTTGTTTGCAGCACATTGTGGGAGTTTGTCCCTGTGTTTTAATTGATGTGAAATGCTGGGAAGCACCTGAGCTACTGGGAAGTAGAGCATGATGGGTGTAAGAGGGCAAGTTAAATTTTGATGATGTGGCATGTGATCTGTGTGTAAGAAAAGAGGTCTAAGGATTGTTCTGAAGATGTGTGATTTTCTGGGCTTGTCCTTCATTCTGGGTCTGAGTAGTTGCAAGACTTTAAATGTCCACAATTCTTTAAATTCAAGGGTATTCAGGTAAAAATCTGTTCATTTTAAATGGTCATCATCTTTGAAATAGTTTGTCACCCTCACTAACAAAACTTTTTCACTCCCTCTTCACTCAAAACATTCTCCAAGCTTGTTTGATTCCACTTCTAAATCTGGACTCATCTCTATTGAAAAAACAAAGAGTAAGCTCAGAGTTAGGATATATTGAGCAGGAATACAAGTGGTTCCTGTGCTGGGAGAGGAAGGAAATTGAGTGGTTCAAAGTGTAGAATTACTGGTAAGTTCAGAAAATGTATTTTTGTAGTCAAAGCATTTTCAATACTTATGAAGAAGCTGGGGATTGGGAGAAATATGATTTCCTGCAATCAAGGTGCTGGGAGTTGTTTGCCAGCCAGTAATGCCTTTAGGGAAATCTCGTAGCAAAGTGTGTAAATGAAAGGGATATTAGCAGAGATTGGCTTCATTTTCTTTAGGGCAAAACCATAAAAAGTTATGGTGTTTCATATGCCCGACTTCAGGTGGTTTAGTTATCTCCTGGCTGCTCTGTTCCAGAAGTTGTTGGAAAATGTTTTGACAATATTGGTGAAACTAACTGGTATAAATTTTATCAGTTGTACTGCAGAGAAATTTGTGTGGTGTAAACAGCTTATAAATGTTAAATAAGAGGATTTTTGGGTCAATAAGACCAATGATACATCTCCTCTTAAATTAAGTGTGCCTGGAGTCCTATATTTAGTGGAGCTATTGCCAAATTCCAACAAGGCTCATGCATTTCCAATAATTATCACAGCAAAATTTGCAGCGTATGTTTTTTTCCTATTGACATATTAAGCATGTTTGCAATAGAACACATCCTTCCAGGGACTGGGCTATTGTAGCCTGGTTAGAGATGAGCCCAACATTGTAATCAGTGTAAATTACTTGGGGAATCATAGAGTCATTGAAGGGTTTGGGTTGGAAGGCACCTTAAAGATAATCTAATTCAACTCCCCTGCCACAGGCAGGAACACCTTCCACTATCCCAGGTTGCTCCAAGCCCCATCCAACCTGGACTGTGACCCTTCCAGGGATGGGGCAGCCACAGCTTCTCTGGGCAACCTGTACCAGGGCCTCCCCACCCTCACAGCCAAGAATTCCTTCCCAATATCCCTTCTCACCCTGCCCTTTTACAGTTTGAAGCCATTCCCCCTTGTCCTGTCTCTCCAGGCCATTGTGAAAATATTCTTAATAATTTTTTTTTTTTTTTTTTTTTTGGAATGAAGATTCCTCCTTGCATTCCCACCTATGCCATGGGCGGGTGAGGTGCCAACAGGTACTGTGCTGTTGCATTCCCAGAACTGACGTCATCAATCCCTTTGTAGGAAAAAACTTGCTCCCAGATAAAACTGAGTATTTACTGGGAAGGACTGGAAATTAAGTCAGGTTAATTCCTTTTGGGCTTTCTAACCAAGCCCTGTGTGCATGTGCAGGGGCATTGTGGAGTCACATACTGCATCCTCAGAAATGAATCCACGTGCAGTTGGTCCTAACATGCCTCTTGCACCGGAGGAAATGGATATTACAGTTGCTGGGTTGAAACGTGCGCTCAAATGCATTGGGAGTTTGATACTATTTTTCAAGCTGCCAAATAGATAATGTCAGAACATTTCTGAAATGGGATCCTCACATCAAGATATACGGCACCAATCAGCTCACATCAGGCAAAGTACAGCGGAAAGCCGTGGATGGAGGAGACTACTACAGAATTTCCATTTTCATTCCCTATGTCAACAGCTTTGTAACTTACCTAGTAGATTGTTTTATGTTTTCCAGACATATTCTCAGTAGACCACAAACACTACATTCAGCTCAGCCTTCAGAACCCAAAGAATTAGATATGCTGTAGTTTATGAAATGGATGTTTATGAAAGTATCCTTTGTTTGAATTGCTCAAAAACCCAACATGAATTCAAACTTTGACAGCGTAAGCAGAAAATAAGAGGGCCATAGTGATCTCCCAAATGTAGCCTTAACTATTGAGGTTCTCATATTGAAAATGCAATTTTCTGTCTAGATGTTTATGAATGTCTTCAAATTCCCTTTCATAATAGCCCCTTTTTGACAGGCCTTTTTCAACTCTGAAATATGAGAAGAAAGGTTGCTGCAGAATGTAGTATATACCATTACAGGAGGTGCACCTCTGTCCCTCAAGCCAACCGTGCTCCTTCGGAAGTCAGGGATGATATATGTGTGTGGAGGAGGTTGCAGAGCCCAAGATCCGTTGCAGAGAAGCAGGATTCTTTTACTGAATCACAGTGAGTTCAGGTGCTAAAATACGGTGTGGCACTTTAGGGAGCCTGTCTGTGTAAAATGTATGAATTCTGTGTGATTTTATAAACTGCAGGTATAACTCCAGCCTCCAGTAATCTTCCGAGTGCTGGCAAACCTCATCACACAGCCACCGAAGAACAGTCAGAACTGTTCATATTGAATTACTCTCCACAGGTAGAAATGTGTTTTGTTTTGGAGAGGGTCTAAATGAAAGGAATCAGTTTCCCCTGGATAACCTGCGTGTGGTGGAACCGGCGTAACCAGGATGGACGGGCAGCAGTGCACAGCACAACAGAGCTGAACCTACAGAGGTTCTACCTGTTCTCCCACACATTTTCACGCTCTCTCTGTGCTTTTGGAAGGATCTCATGGCAAATGGTGGTGCTCTTGGGCAGCTGAGGGAAAGAGCCCCTCAGAAGATTGTATCCTGAGCTGGGTCCTCACAGCATGACCAGCAGGTCGAGGGAGGGGTTTCTCCCCCTCTGCTCTGGTGAGAGCCCCCACCTCCCAGTTCTACCTCCAGCTCTGGGGTCCCAGCGCAGAACAGACCTGTTGGAATGAGTCCAGAGGAGGCCACAAAGGTGATCAGAGGGCTGGAGCCCCTCTGCTCTGTAGACAGGCTGGGAGAGCTGTGTCCACCTGGAGAAGGCTCTGGGGAGACCTTTGAGCTCCTTCCAGTGCCTAAAGAGGCTCCAAGAGAGCTGGAGAGGGACTTGGGACAAGGGCCTGGGGAAGGGCCTTAAGCTGAAGGAGGGTGGGTTTATTTTAGATATTAGGAAAAAATTCTTTACTGTAAGAGTAGTGAGGCCCTGGCACAGGTTGTCCAAAGAGGTTGTGGACTCACTTCTCTGGAGATATTCAAGATCAGGCTGCATGTGGATCTGAGTAACCTCGTCTAAGCATCCCTGCCCATGGCAGGGGGGTTGGAATCAGGTGATCTTTGAGGTCCTTTCCAACCCAAACCATTCCATGATTCAATGTTTATGACTCTATGATTCTATGATTGGAGAATCCCTTTGTTGGATCTCCACTGCCAAAACAACTGGCGACCCAATTGCCAAGGCAACTGGACAGGTCAGATAAGCCAAACTAGGAGCTCTCTACATATTCTCTAAAGAAATAATATTTAAAGGATGTTTCTCTGAGGAGTTGGAAAGGCAAAGGGGAAGGCAGGAAGAAGTGCATCTCCTTGCCAAGAAGCATTACCAAAGAAAAGCTGGAATCCTGTCCAATTGCATTTCTGTGCAACCTCTGTGGTAAATTGGGGCACTCACTTCACTTCTAGTGTCTTTCATTAACATTTTTACATAAATACAGTGCACACTGTGAGAGGAATAGAAATCTGCCTTGAAAATGTTTATCTTCTCTTGTTTTTTTAAAATATGTAATGTTATTTGTCTCATAAGAGTAGTGACACATATGCAGGGTTCCTGTTCCTCACAGCAATCTCGGTGTGGGTCTGGGTTCAGCTCCCCATTCAAGCAGCAGTCTAAGTATAGAATAGATAAACATATGAAGTATTTTATAAATATAAATATAAAAATGGGTGTAATCCTGTTCTCAGAAGATGCTGATGTCCAGGCTCAGAGCAGAGGAACTCACTGTTTAATTGGATCCGTGGTGGAGCAGCACTGGAAAGTTCCCTGGCTGGGCTGGGCTCGACCTGGCTGTGTTCCCACACCTCCTGGGAGGTGACATCCCTACAAAATGCTCCTGAGGCCACAATCCAGAAAATCCAGATGGCAGGTGCACAGCTGGGGTGGGATGCTCCCATGTGTCCATTTGTAGGCAAATCTTTTCCATGTTCAGCTTCCACAGTCGGTTTAATAACAAACATTAAAATACCAACTGACCTGCAAGAGGAGAAAAAAAATTGTTTGTGACATTAAACACCTTCACATGAAATAATTCAAGTTAACCTGCAGCAGATTTTAAGCATAAGCAAGTCCCTGGGTGGTGAAGGTAGAGATGTGCACCCTGAAAAGGTCAGGCAGCTGCTGAAACCTCCGTGTGCTCCCTGTTCTGACAAAAATGAGGTGGAGGAAAAGACAAGTCCACAGCCAGCCTGAGGAGTAGGAGAGGAGTGTGCCAGTCAAAAGAGAGGTAACATTTCAGTCAGGAGGAGCTGGAGAACAAGTGCTCCATCTCCTGAATTTGCATATCTTGTCTAAAACTTTCCAGATTCTCCTCTCTCAGGATGGTCCCTCTAGATCGCTGCCATCCCCTGCCTGGTTTAGTGTTTTCTGGCTTTATAGAAGCACAACAGGAAAACCAGCCAAGTTGAACCCAATATAATGGTTGAATAGTTTTATTCTGCTCTGGAACACGGGGCAGAGATCGTTTTGATTCGTTTATTGTTTCAGCACTGGGCAAATACAAATATTTCTCTTGCGTCCGAGGATATTTTTAATCCTGCTTTTTAGATGTTGTTTTATTTTGCTTGAAACTCCAAATGCATTCTTCCCAGAATTTCTAAGCTCATTCTTTTTAATTTTTTTAAGGGTATCCTGTCACTTTTTAAATACGGTCTTTTCATGTTTCCAGTGAATTCCTTTGATCTGCAGATGAGAACTGATGAGATGCCATTTCCTCAGCGCTGAACTTTGCCAAGAGTCCGGAGTGGAGCCTGTCAGGATCCGAAATTCGGGAAAATAAAATTCCTGACAGGACTTTCCAAAGCGATCTTTTCCCATTGTCTGCAAAACAAAAAGCCCAGGACAAGATGTCTGTGGTTTGGTAACATGGAAGTGAATGAAGGGAAAAGAAATGCAGTTTGGTGGGTGTGTTCTCTGGTTTATTTATGGAGTAATAGCTGGGAAGTAAAGTTATATTCTTCTTTCTCTGTTCCACATCTCCATGACTCAAGGGATCTGGCAAGGAAGGAGCTTGGAGCATGGAGGGATAGCTGAGGGAAAAATTGCCCCTGAAGTGGTCTTAATAAATTTATCCTGAAAAGGACCATATACAGTGATGCTCGAGGATTGTAAAATAGTCCTGGCTGGATTGGAGATCTTCAAGCCATCTCTCTGTGCCAGCTCCAGGGTCAGACACAGCTGCTCAGGGTATTCCCCAATCAGGTCTGGAAACCCCCGAGATTGGGGACAGCCCACCCGCCCCAGGAAGCACGTTCTTCAGCTCTCTGCCTTCCCAGGGAAGATGTTTTTCCTGAAAATCCAGTGCTTTTGGTGCCTCTCGGTGCCTAAGTTCAGGAAACACACACATCCCTTGGGGGGAAATGGGCTATTTTGGTCAATTCAATCCAAATTACATAGTGGGTGGTTGGAAGGGGCGACCTAACACTATTCTCATAAATACCATAGTTCCCTCAGATTTGGATGAGTGATTCTTTTTAGCTGAACTGCTACTTGAATTCTACAGCATATTCCAGGGAATAAGTAAATAAAACACCATTTATGCCATGGGATCAGCATACTAATTTATGGCCAGATCTGAAGCCTTTTCCCAAGGCAAAATACAATTAAAGCCAGGCAGAACTTGACCCGAGTGAGCACTTCAGCATTTGATCTGTGAATTTGACTTTTCTGAATTTTTATTATTTTTATACAGTAGTAAAAGTCTCTCCTGCTGGTGATTTTACATTGTACTGGATATTGAATTCCTTGCAGCGAAGGCCTCACCTCTTGAAACCTAATCTTATATAGCGTGCTGTCTAAAGAACTTAATTCTTATTGGGATAACAAGTTTAAAAATATATATTTTTAAAGCACATCCGTGACATTTTTGTTAACCTGGTTCTAACGGTGATCCAGCAGGAACAGCAGAGGATGAAAAGTGAGGAACAGGCTGAGATCTAATCTGACCCAACTCATTGATTCCCTCCCTGACCTTGGGTAAGCCTTTTGACCTGCCTGGGCCTCAGTCAACTCAGCTGGAAAATTGGGTAAAGAGCGGAGCCTGTTAGAAAACCATCTTCAATTTGAACAAAGATTTCCCGGAGACCCAAAAAAAGTGAGTGTAGTCGTTTGGTACAGACATAATTGATTGCGGACTGCACAAGAATAACATCCTGAGCCGTGGGATCCCATGGATGACATCTCATTTGTCCTGCGGTGGCTGGGTGGTCTCTGCTTCCACTTTTCCTGTCTCCAGAGCTGTATTTTCCCTTTCACGGTGTTAGTCTGGCCGTGTCTGCCCTCGGTAGGAATGTGGTTCAAATACTGCAGGAGCCTAAGAAAGTGGTGGGGTGTTGTTATTATTCCTGTTTGGATGAGAGTTACTGAAGTAAATTATTGCCCCCTGGATTTAGCATGACCTGGAGTGGCATCACATGATACTGTGCTAATAACACATAAAAATGAAATCAGGGATTTACAGAATCACAGAATATTTTGAGTTGGAAGGGACTCACAAGTGTCATCGAGTCCAACCCTTAGCCCTGCACAGGACCATTCCCAAGAGTCACACCATGTGCCTGAGAGCATCATCCAAATGCTCCTTGAGCTCTGTCAGCCCTGGTGCTGTGCCCACTGCCCTGGGGAGCCTGTTCAGTGCCAAACACCCTCTGGGGGAAGAACCTTATTCTAATATCCAGCCTCAACCTGCCCTGACACAACTTCAGGCCATTCCTGGATTCATTACTCAGAATTCATAGATCACAAAATGCTTTGTGTTGGAAGGGACCTCAAAGCTCATCCAGTTCCACTCCCTGCCATGGGCAGGAACACCTTCCACTAGCCCAGGTTGCTCCAAGCCCCATCCAACCTGGCTTTGGACACTTCCAGGGATGGGGCAGCCACAGCTTCTCTGGGCAGCCTGTGCCAGGGCCTCACCACCCTCTGAGATTCTCCTGAGGTTTTCCAACTCTGTCCTGGCTTTTCCAAGCCTTGTTTCCTGCCATCAGTCTGGACCCAGCGGTGCCTTTAATTACCAAGAGGAAGGTTCAGGCTGCAATTCCCAACATCCATCCTCACATGTTAGCTCAAGTCAGGACCCCTTTGCTCCACAGGGCGCACAAGGTGTGCCTAAAACCGAGAGCATGGGGTCGTTTGGCTTTGTGCAGATTCCCCACCCCCCAATCCCTGATGGAGCCGTTTCTCCAGCCCGGGCTGCTGGAGCAGCCCCCGGGCGCAGTCTGGAGGGTGCAGTCCCCTGGAGCCGATCCAAAGGGCGCTGCCATGGCATGTGGCTCCATCCACGCGGGGCTGGAGCGGCTCCCGGCCGCGTGCGGGGCGCTCCCGGCTCTCAGGGAGCTGGCACTGTTTGTCCTGGGCGAGGGCCAGCTCCTCTCGCTGCGCCAGCGCGTTTGAACCAGCCCGGGATCGCTAATCTATTCTCCGTGACCCACACGCTGGAAAAAAAAGGACCGTTTCCTTTTCCCAATTCCCACATCTGCTATTTGTTTTCCTCTTTCTCTGCCTTCCCGGGATTTGGGAAGGAGTTCAGGAATGCGGAGCGCTGTTCGGAGCCAGACTGACCTCAGATACTGAGTGGCATTTATCTGGCAAGGCTGGGAGGTAAATAGTGAAGAGGAAACAGGCATGTTTCTTCACTTCCACGCGTGTATTTCTAAATGTTTTAAACCAAAAATAATGATTTTATTCTAAAATGTTACCTAGAGTAGGAGGGACCTGGTATTTCCAATGGAAACTAGTAAATCCTGCTTTGCCAGTTAATTGGGTCTGTCGTTATCCGTCCATGAAATAGTCTAAACTTTAACATTAATATTAGGTGCAAACACCTAAAAAAAGTCACTTCTACTAGTCCAAATGAAATTACTATGTGAGAATGACATTTATGTTGGAATAAAATCATCACTCTGCCTCATATAACATAATATATCTCTGTATTTTGCATCACAAGAAAAAACAAGAATCCCAGGCTCTTCTCCCTTTAAAAGTGCAAGCACAGAAAACCAAAAATTTCACTTTGAAAATATTCAATATTTTTAATGGAATATTCTGAAAACATATTTATCAAGGAAATTTGAAAAGCAGTGAGCACAAATACAGTTTGGAAGCAAAATGCAGTCAGAGTTTGCAGAATAACACAAAATATTAATGTTTGGGAGGGTCTGGATGATGTGTAATGACCAGGAGTCCACCTTTTTCTCCCTTCTTTTTCTTTTTTTCCCAAAGAAGAGGACTTGATAGACCTCACTAAATGAATTTCCCTGAGATCCCTTTTAGTCACAAAGAGGTGATTTTAAATTTTTTAAGCATATATAGGTATATGTGCATCCTTGAAATAAAGAACAGTAAAAACAGTCACATCTTGAAAGATAAAATTATTAAGGAAGATTAAAGGGAGATTTAACCAAATATGCTTCTCTGCCTTTTTTGTAACAACTCGGAGAAAGTTTGGTGTCAAAATTGAAAGTAGAAGCTAAAATTTGGAACAGGGTCTGTGGCTGTGTATTCCTCTGTGCAAAAGTACAAGACTTACCCACAAATATTTGGTGGGGTTTATATCAAGAGCCAAAAATATGTGTACTTATGGAATTAAAGGGATAGGAATTTTAGAAGAGCTGATTAAACTTGCTACAATGCTGCTGTTTGGATTAATGGCCAAGAATGAGGAGCTGATTTTTTCTGACTTTTGAGACACACGTTCCTTCTAAGAATGAGGATCTGATGATAGGAATTAGCTGAACAGCAGTGAGTGTGTCAGGGTTTGCCATGTGACACGTCCTGCCTTGTCCTCTCCTCCGAGATGTGTCACCAGAAGCCCTCAAGCAACTCTGAAAGCCTTCAGTTATTCATATTAAATCTGCTGTTATCACCCCTGTGTTCCTTTTGCTTTTGCTCCTGCACAGATTTCCTTCCACCATCGAGCACCTTTGTTTAAGATTATTTTTCCCTGGATAGATCAAGTTGCATTTTTCCAAGTTCAGTGTCATTTGTCACCGTTCAGCGACCGAACTTTGAAATCCCCCCTGATCACTGATGCCACCCACTGTGGCTGTTGTAGAAACAAGAGGCAGAGATGAAAAGTGCCATGAGATCATCCAGCCCAGCTCCTGGGATGGCTCTGGCTCTGGCTGGGGCGATGGAGCTGGGAGAGGGATCTTTGGGCACCTCTTTGGATCCAGGCTCGGTGTTTGCTCCTGCAGGCAGATAAGGTTCTCTTTCATGTCCAGGAGCCACCAGGAAAGGAAAACCCAATGCACTGGTGGAATGACTCCACCATTGTGGCTGGGAGACCCTGCACAGTGTCAATAGATAGATCCTGGCTGTGCTTCAAAGAGCTGTGATGGTGACAACAGTGAGTCAGGGCTTATGGCCTGACTGAGGAGACCTCTGTCCATCCTCAGCCAAGCACCACATCAGGACTAAGTGTTTGAAATACAGAAGGTTTTGGCATAACGCTTAAATATGGAGCTGTTTTGTGCAGAGTGAAAGGTAGAAATGTTGTTGGAAAGTGATCAAAAATCCATACTTTTGGTAGAAAATAAGTAAAAATAGACAAGCTAAGGGGCTAGGGAATTCTCACTGAATTCAGTGCAAAGCTCCCTTTCATTTTATTAGAATCATGGAATGGTTTGACTTGGAAAGGACCTTAAAGATCCTCTCTTTCCATTCCCTGACCTGGCCAGGGACACCTTCTACTGGACCAGGTTGGTCCAAGCCCCATCCAACCTGTCCTGTTACTCCAGGCCTTTGTCCAAAGTCCCTCTGCAGCTCTCTTGGAGACCCTTTAGGCGCTGGAAGGGGGCTCTAGGGTCTCCCTGGTGCTTCTCTTCCAGAGGCTGAACACCCCCAGCTCTCCCAGCCAGGCTCCATAGGACAGGCAAAGAGAAAAACTGAGTTATTTGAATTTGTAATCAATGCAGTTTGTGGTGACAAAGTTGCTTCATGGAGAGAAGTTGTGCATCCCAATTTTCTTTAACTTCTTGCTGTTCCTAGATTTAGCTCTGACTACCTGTTGGTCTGTGATGGTTTTTTTCCCCTGCCGAGACACTTTTCTGTGCATGTCAACAGCACCACGACTGCTGTAGAGACAGTCCTGGATAACGTCAGTTAGATTAAAACTTGTGATTTTTGTAAATACTTCTGTTGTTTCTCTCTGACATATGAATGGGGTTTTGTTTCTTTAAAATATGGCATGAGATTAAATCAGACTGAAAGTGTCCTTTTATAAGCTGGAGCAAAGAGGATATCAAGACAGTAGGTAAGTCTGTTAATGTAACTACACCAAAAAAAAGGGCAAAAATGGAGAAAAAAGTGCATTTAAGTACTTTAGTCTCTTCAGACTGACTGTCTTCAGCTTATGAACTAATTGAGGAGAGAATGGAAGCATAAAAGCATTTCTTGTTAGAGTTACAGAAGTAATTAATTGATCATATGTTGTTTCTTTAGCAATTACGTGATATTCCCCTGTTAATCTGTTGAATCTTTTTGTGTCAGTATAAATATCCAACGTCTCTGCTGTTTTCCAAAGTGGATAGATGCAGTCCTTCTCCTGAGGACCTGTGGCTGGTTTTGACCAAGGTGTTCCAGGAGGTTTTGCCATTTCAGGGATGCCCGAAGAACTCTGCAGACAGGAGACTTTTCCGTAATTAAACTCATTGCAAAATAATGGGAGATCTTCATCACACTCTTTGTATTCCTATAAAATCTGTTGCCATGGGAGCTGGCATTGAATAGCAAGGTAGTGGAAATCAGGAGTGTTACATTACATTTGCCCTGTAGCCACTGGAGGGTCCCTTAAAATAAAGTCGCCTTTTATCTTTGCTTTCTGAATAAACATAAAACTAGATTTTTAGTGCAAAATCCTGATTTCAAGGTTATTGATGCCAGACTAAATTAATACAGTCTGTGCGATAGCACACAAAATCCCCAGCAAAGCCAGGGATACTCCTGTCTTTTGAAAGCTTGACATTTGTTTTTCATAATGAACTTAAAGGTCACCAGCTACAGATGAATCAGGATACCTGCTCGAGTTTACATTTACATGCATTTTATTTTATTCCCAGGTGCACTTTTTATGAGATCCATCACTGGAATAAAACTGTAGCGCTCTCTTATTATCCAGGTTTGATGGTCTAGAAGAGTTATCAACCTGCTGCCTTCAGGAACGGGCTGTTTGTTGCCTTCAGTGTGTCGTGGAACCACCGGAATTCAGTGCGGGGTGGGTTGAGGAATGTCTGCTTTCTTTCCCCTTAGACCTGAGCATCACCACTAATTTCACCTCTAAATATCACATTAAAAAGTGTCTTGTTGTCCCTAACCTGTAATTCCTCGTGTCTTGATGTCGTGCTCACTCCTTGAAATGGTGTCACGCTGTCCAAGTTAGCGAAAAACGATTTGTGTGCGTTGATGCTTCTTTAATTCTCGTTTCATTTCTACAGATGATGATGTAATTAATCAAAACACAGGTTTTGGAACTTCCAGGGATTCCAGATGCCTCATTCAGCCTTACAATGAATGTGTCCTGTCTCTTCTGCATATGAATTTTTGTTTTTGTTCAGCCTAGCAAGTGACCTGTATTGCTGCACAGATTTCTTGAAACCAAATAACATTTTATACTTTTACCAAAATACCTGTGGAGCTGACAGAGCATGATGCATTCATTTTCCTTGATTTTGTAGTGAGGGAAAAGGCTAGCATGAATAATTCAAAAATAATGCTGAGACTGTTAAGATTTAGTACTGGAGAGGTCATCACAGTTGGGAGAATGAGCTGGGAGACTATTACTATTCCACGATCTTTGAATCTCAAGGTGACATCATTATTATTTCTCTATATCTATAATGTGGTGCTGCAACCAACTTATTGCAGTGTTTCTCATGTAGGGTAGAAAGATCAATTACATACAGACCTCAAAATGTGAACTATAAGCATAGTGTCCAATAAAACTGTCATTAACAGTCACCACAATTTTAACTGTCTGCTTCCAGGTCAAGCTGTTTTAAAAATGATAACTGACATTGAAAGGTTGAATAAAGAGCACCCGTTCCGAAGGGAACAGGTCTGGACCCAAATAAGTTGTCATTAACAGATTTGCTAATTCCATTCTCCAGTTTACACAGGGACTCAGTGTTTCTCTCATTGTTTCTGGTGGCATATCCTCTGACAACCCTGGGAAAAAAAAAAATAAAACCTGAAGTTTTCCACATGATCAGCATCCACAGTGGTATTGGGGAATGCAGAGAAAGCATCCCTATGCAATTTGATTTATTTTATTCCTGTTTTCAATGAGAAACTGAAAGATATGACCCAAATGGAAGTTGGATTTTGGAGGTGCTTGTTCCAGTGCTTTAACTATTACCTCACCTCTCCATGTGCTGTCAGCTCACTGGCGTGCCTATGGAAGTGTGAGTTATCCAAAATAAACAACTCCCTGACGAATATCCAGAGGAATCTATGCCAGGAAACAGCCGTCAGGACTTCAGAGCCGCCTCTCCATTGGGCGAGCTCTGCCTTGTGTGTTTAATTAAACATCCATTTCCCTCGGAGAATATCCCTCCAGACTGTAACTCTTCCAATAAACACTTTTCCTACTTGTTTTGTTTTCCTTTTTCTTGTAATTTTCAGATGGGTCTGAAAGATAAATAAGGCAGCTTTCATAACGAAATTACAGAGGAGGAGGGTTGGTGAGCCACCTGTTCCGAACGCGAGGGCATTTGATGTCAGGAGCACTCAAATGTTTGTAAAAAACATGCTGCAACTCCTTGAAACTGTGATTCCTCTTCTGGTTTTGAAGGAAAAAGCTGCTATCCTCTTCTCTTAGTTGTTTCCAGTTTTTCTTGTGGGATTTAGGCATCATGGTGACTGCTTGTTACTGGGGAGTTGGCCATGAAGGCAGTGCAGGGCGAGGAGCACAGTGGGGCTGTGCATGCCTAGCCATTGGCTCCTTCTTACCCCACATCTTTGTCCCTCTTCTTGCCTGCTTCAGAGCCATGATCCACAGCCAGGAACACTCTTAACACCTTACTATTGCCAGGGATCTCCACCAGCCCACTCCATGGGAGTCTTCCCAGGATATCAATGGCTCCTGGATAGCCAACAGCTCCTCTATTGTTTAGGGTCTAAATGAGCTTGTTGGCACCTGTATTTTTCTAAATTTTGATTTACATTGTTTCTATGAATTAAATATTTTTACTATAGAATCACAGAATGGTTTTGGTTGGAAGGGATTTAGAGATCCTCTCTAAGTTTTGTACCAGGGCCTCACCTCCCTCACAGCCAAGAATTCCTTCCCAATGTTCCACCTAACCCTGCCCTCTGACAGTGGGAAGCCCCCTCGTCCTGTCACTCCAGGCCCTTGTCCAAAGTCCCTCTCCAGCTCTCCTGGAGCCCCTTTAGGCACTGGAAGGGGCTCTCAGGTCTCCCCAGAGCCTTCCCTCCTCCAGGTGAACACTCCCAGCTCTCCCAGCCTGGCTCCAGAGCAGAGGGAGATCAGAGAAAGAAACAGATTTTATGATACAAATACTGAGAACTCTGGACACTTCACCTTACTTTTGTTTTTATCATGGACCCCCTTGTTTTGGGGGCTACATTTATTGTCAGATTTATGTTCAGGGACTGTAGTGACAGAGCTACAAAATAAGGCAGTCTGCAGGTCAGGAATCAATTCAAATGGCTCATCTGCTCTAGGATTTCCAAACTTAATATCGCTCTGATTTGTGTTATAAGGAGTCTGGAAAAAGTTTTCCTGCCAGTTATGCCTGTTAGGTGACCTGAGGATTTCATTTGGAGCACATATAGTGCTGGATTTTGCTTGGAAAGGCCATCTGGCTGTAGGTGATCTTGCTTGGGATTTAAAAAGCATAATAATAATTTAATAACAATGAAATATTTTTGACAAAAATGGTGCTTTTGCAGGACCAAGTAGGAAGGAAATCCTCTTTCTACCGAAATGTTTGGGTTTCATAATGTATTTTGAAGCAACTCTGGAGTCTTTTCAGAAGAGGAAATGCATTGATCCCCAAAACAGTCCCAAAAAACACTGAGACAAATGTTTTGAATGGATTTTTTGTCATACCAGCAACTCCAGCAATTAATAATGAATTTTGAAAAAATGTTGAAAAACCACAATAATGAGAAATTCATTTTCAAAGGAAGGACATTCTGAGCCTAATGCTCGGTGAAGGATGTTAACCTGTTATTCAACCAGGAGAGAAGAAGGTGGCAAAACAAACAAACAAACAAACAAACAAACAGAGTCATTAAACCTGTTTATCATTAAATAAAAAGCACAAGTTTGTTTCAGAATGCAAAGTGCAGTGTTCAAGGAAATGTAAACGTAACTGCAACTATTTCATTTCATGTGAGGTTTATGTTGCTCCCCTATTAAATTTAATGGGTTGCCTCATGAGAAGCAGCTCATTAATATGAATACGAAGAGCATGTTTCAACCTGCAAACCAAATAGCACAAAGATGGGTGATGTTTATTTTCCTTTGCTTTTGAAAAATACGAACTCCTGGAAATGGCTGGAGTCTGGGGATGAGGCACTGAAGTGGGAATCAGGAGGCTGTGCTTCTCATTCCACTCGGTGTCGTACCCCTCTGATGTGAACCTGAGCAAATCAATTAACTGCTGTTTACTTTGGTTACCGAATCAGGTTAAATCAACAAGCAGTGGAATGCTTATTGTGAGGCTAAATAATTGTAATTAATTATACTGGTTTCGGTGAACATCAGCTGCCTGGAGTGATGGGCAGTGCTGCAGTGGTGCTCCAGGGCTTGGATTTGGGATGCTTGGCAGCTGTCCTGGCGTGTTGGAGTCCAAATGCTTCCCCCCATTGGTGTGGTTGTATGTGTTGCTTTTGGCTCCAGAGTGACCACGACCATTGAAACTGGTGCCCACAGACAAGGGAAAAGGGACATTCCCAGGTCCTTGGTTCCTTCTGGAATGATGGACAAAGGAGAATTTCCCATGGGCAAGGCTGAGGTTGCTGCTTGATGTATTTCCAGTAAGCTGCTATATGAAAAAAAAAAAGGAGCAAAATGAACGAAATGCCTTAAAAATGAAATTGAAAGTCAGACAGCAAATAGCCAGGAAGGGGTATATTTATGGTCCTCAAAGGAACATTAATTTGCCCACATTTATCAAATTAGGGTTCATTTTCCAGAAGACAGAATCCTTTTGTGGTTTCACTCTCTAGCCACGAAACTAAGCCTCAACAGGGAATTGGTGGTGTTGTTTGGGAACTGGAACCTCAAGAAACCTGAATTTTGTTTGTTTATTTGTCACTTATTCATCAACAACATTTCCTTATTATCGCTTTAGATTCATAAGCAGGTGTGGGTCTTGTGTCATACTCTTCTGGTGGAGTTTATGTGGGGCTTTTTTGAGGCACATAAATTAATTGGTTTTTATTGCACATAAAAATATTTCCCAAAATAAATGCTATAACTGAAAACTGCCAGAAATGCAGGCCTTGATCCTGCAGTGGGACAGGATCCAGTATGGTGTTATAAAACATTGCTTAATTCAGTAGCCTGGAAAGGTTCCTCCAACATGAGCCCTCTGAGGTGGGTGTTCACCCCCAATCTGTCCCTCTCCATGGCTGGAAGGAGCTCTGCTCCTCAGTGCCACTGAGGTCTGCCCAAGTGTTGGAAAACACATTCAAACAGCCTGATGAGAATGAAAGAAACCAACAAAAACCCCATCAAAAACGTGATTTTGTATTCATGAAAAGTCAAAGGAAGATACTAATTTATATAAAATTGTCATTGACACAATATTTTTTGATCATTATTTCTGCAATTACTTGTAATGAGAGGGTTTTTTGGCCCTAAATGTTATGATCTGATTCTACTCCTGTGGGTCTTCTGAAACAGGGACAGCACTCAATGCTGGGAATCCCAGAAGATGGATTCAGCTGGTCACCAGCCAATAATTTGAGTTTTTCCTCTGTGTTTTGCACTGTGGAGGAGCTGCCATCCTGGTGGGAGCTGCAGAGCTCTGGGATGAATTCTTTCTCCTCCTGCCTCCAGCGTGGAGATGGGGTGACTGGGAGGAGCTCCAGACCCAAACCATGACCCACGACCAGCAGTGGTTCCTCAGGACATGATGGTTTCCACTGGGAGGGAAGGTTTCTCTACTGGTTTAGCACCAGAAGCAAGAAATCTGGGTAATTGCAAGTAGTCAGAGACATAACTGGTCCTATTTTATTGCCTTTTTTGTAGTTTTTGATGGCTGGAAGCATCTGGGGCTGGAGGAGCTGCAGTGCTCTGCTCCTCCCCTCCAAAGAATCACTGGTGGAAAAGTCTTGCCTTGTGTGGTAGTGTTGGGATGGATCACAGCAGTGAAAAAATTTCATAATAAAAAAATGGAATTCATAACAAAAATAAATAAATAATAAAACCAATCAAGTTCCTTATAAGGCCTGAGTCCATAAAACTTTGAATAATAATTAAACTTTTAGGATAAAACACATGAAAATTACTTCAAAAGACTAGTAAGACCTGCGCTCTGATCCTCAAGTTGTACAAGGAAAATGTGTTAAATATTCTCCTTTTTTTAAATTTTGTTTCATTTTTGCTCCATTGCGCATACTCAGGAGACCCCTTTATTTCAAATTCAAAATAGTCCATGAAAATCTGTATTGACGTAATAGCTTATTAGGCTACAAGCAAAATATTCCCAGAACTAATTTTTAATTAATATAGTTCACTGAAAACTTATAAAAGATTCATACATAATATGATAAAAGAAATAAACATCCTCAATACCATGTTAAGTTTCTTTTCTTTGTAAAACATTGTTTTTTCTCCTCTGCTACCAGCACAATGAAATCTGCTCCTACAAAATTGACTTGTCTTTGGCAGCTCTGTCAGATGTGGTATTTTCTGATACACAAAACGGTGCTTATTAATTCAGAGTCAGATTCTGACACCTTTTCTGACTTTGGGTGCTACCTTTCATAAACAGCTCCATATTTTGAATCCAGACTTCCCTGGAGTTTGTCACTGTCCCTCCAAGAACTACTCCAGAGCTGGTGGAGGCCACTGGAAATCACCTGCGTTGAGTTTTGTGTCAGTCACAAACACAGGCTGAGAGTTGGGATTGTTCAGCCTGGAGAAGAGAAGACTCCAGGGAGAGAAGGCTGAAGAGGGTCTTTGGACAAGGGTCTGGAGGGACAGCATAAGGGGGAATGGATTCCTGCTGCTAGAGGGCAGGGTTAGATGGGATATTGGGAAGGAATTCTTGGCTGGGAGGGTGGTGAGGGGCTGGAATAGAATTCCCAGACAACCTGTGGCTGCCCCATCCCTGGAAGTGCTCCAAGGCCAGCTTGGATGGGGCTTGGAGCAACCTGGAATAGTGGAAGGTGTCCCTGCCCATGGCAGAGGGTGGGACTGGATGATCCTTAAGATCCTCTCCAACCCAAACCATTCCATGATTTTATGATTGCATAAAGTAATAAAATAATGCAAAAGTTGACTAGAATTGATCTCATCTCTCTGCAGTCACATCAGAGTGAGATACCAAGTCCAAACTTGTTGCAAGAAGTTCCCTCTGTAGGCACTGAGGAGAAACTTATCATAGAATCACAGAATCATAGAATCATAGAATCAGATGGGTTGGAAAGGACCTCTGAGATCATCAAGTCCACTACCCTTGATCCACTACCACCATATCTCAGGGGAGGTTTTTTTACCACATCCTTTGCAAGGAAGGTGTATGTCAGGATTGCTGAGCAGGAAAGTGCCTTAAATCAGGTGCCCTCCTGGGGGGTGAAGAATTGGTCCCACCTGCAGGGTCTGACCCTGCAGATTTTTACCCTCAGAAGGCAAAGGGGGAAATCCTTGGAGAAATATGAAGGTCTGTCTTGAGCCTTCCCAGCAGGGATGACTTTCTGGGACCTGTTTGGCACAAAATACTTACTTTTTCCCTAAAAAAAGCAGCTGTTATAGGATAGAATCTGACATTGAGTGTTGTGCTGCTCTGAGAAGCCCTTTCCTCCTCACTCTCTTCCCTCCCCCAAAGTCCTCCCCAGACATAAATCATGTGTTTCATTTTGGGTTCTCTTTATTTCAGCCTGTGCACAATTCCCATTTGCATGAGAAGCTTCCAATGTGGAATTTGATGCAAAAGTTAATCTGGGACAGCTCGAGAATAAAAACTGGGGGCTCTTGGTTGTTGGTCAGTCGGGATGGGACAGCCTGGGTGGGACCAACCACAGCTGGGCCATTCAGTAATAGGGTGGAGGCTTTACTGCCTCATCCTTCCTTGTTCTGGCAAGGACAGAAGAGAAATTAAAGGAAGGCTGACAACCTGGATTCCCATTTCCTGCGCCATTATTCCCAGTAGCTGCTGTTCCCTCTGCAGTCGCCCCAAACAAAGGCTGTGTCACGTTTCTCCTGAAGTGATGACAATTGAAAATGTTGATTTTAATGCAGCCCTGATCAAGCCTCGTTGCTTTTGTTTAAGGAAAAGACACTCACATTCCTACTGAAACTATTTGACTGAACTTCACAGCATGAGATGTTCCCAGGGGCCAGAAGGGGATTTGAGGGTTGAGCTCCTGGCACTGGTGCTCCTGACTGAGGGGCCAAAGCTCCTGCTGGTGGACAGAGGGAGGAAGAAAAGCAGAGATTTATGTTTTTATAACTGTTAGCAGAAACATTAAGAAGTACAGACTGAATTGGAGCTGGCAGAGCAGCCCCAAGGGTGGGCTGAAGGGTCTCTTGCCTCTATCCCTGGAGGCATCCCCAGGTGCCAGAGAACCTTCCATATGTGATTCAAGAATTGCTAAAATCAGTAAACTGACTTAAATCAGTAAACTGTCTTAAAAACTCCAATTATTTCACTGGAGAAGATCTGATCCATTAAAATCTCATTGGTGGGCACTTGTAAATGGTTGCTGTCCCAATCTTCCGTTCCTTACATCAGCAGGGTGTCCACTGGAAGTGTGAGGTGAAAATCTTGGCCATCTCCTGGAAGATCTTTCTTAATTAATCCAATTGAGTATCTCAGCCTGAGTCAGGATAACACTATGTATTTAATAGGATTTAGTCCTTTGAATTCTTGATAGCTGTAGCTCCTGTGTGGCTTTAATATACTCAGCATTTTTCAGGATTAGGTGTTAAGGGCTTGATCCCAAAACGTTTAAAATCAATAGGTGTTTTCCTTTGGCTTCAGTGGGCTTTGGTTCAGCCTCTAAATATCAGTCAATGCTTTCTGATCTGAGTACAGAAAAACACTTTTAAATCGTATTTCCAAAACTCTTATTGCTTACTTTACACCACATAACTTCTTGAACTCTGTGTAGATTTGAATAGGGAAATATTAACCAAAACAATGATGATATTATTAGTTGAAGTTTTAGCTTTTAAACTCAATAAAAGAGTACCATTGGGTATTCTTTAATGTTATAGAAGAAGAATGATTAATTTAAGGTTCAGGTGCAAGACAAGGTCAGGAAAGAATTGTTACTGTATACAGTGAGCATTTCAAGATGAATTTGTAGTTTGAAGTATCATTTTATGATGCATTTTCTGTTTTGTTATCAGGGGAAGTATGATGGGTGACATACGAGTGATCACAGTGTTTTGGTGCAATGTTCTGTGATGGGCTTTTCATAAAAATTAGCTGACAATGTCATGAGTATACAAGTAAATTTATAGCTTTCATACTGGACTGCCATTCCCAGAGCTATTTCCAATCACTTGGGCTTTTTATTAAGTTTATTGTTCTTTTATTGTTCAGTGGAGTGTAAGCAGCGAGATTACAAATAAATGTAAGTTGCAGTGGGTATGAAGTCAGGCTTGCAGAATTAGGGAGAACAGAAATTAATTTGAATCACTGGTGGTAGGAGATTCCACATCCTGACACTGCCTGTCAGATCCATGGAATCAGAGTCTGATGTGACCCTCCTGCCACAGGCACCACCCAAAAACAAAGTCTCACTTGTGCTTCCAACATCCTGACCACTTTTTTCCCTTTTTTTGCCTTTTTTTTTTTTCCCCAGTTCACTCTCTATCTTTCTTATTATTATCCCAGCACTTTCTTGCAGCAAAACAACCCCAACACGTGAAGGGCAATGAAGTTTCTCATTTTTGCATCATTCTCATAATATCTCCAGCACGAAACCTTCAGCATTTGTTTCCCTCTCCTTTTTCTCCCTTCAAACAGTGAATACTTTATCATTTTGCTTAATATCCTGACCAGCAGAGCAGAAAATCAGACTCATAGCTTTTAATGACACATTTTCAACTGCAAGTTAGTAAAAAAAAAATCATTTTTATGTGGTTCTCCAATACTTATACAGACTTGGAGAAACATAATTAAAATTTGTGTTCCTTCTTTGTTATTACTGCTGTGGACTCCACTTAAACTGGATGCTGTTTGTCTGGGCAATCAGACAATAGCTGGAATCCAAAAGCAAATCGATTTGCTGTGTGGCTTGTGCTATTACTTAAGTTATAAATAAAATGATTTTTCCCAGATGGCTCCCTGATGGCCCTGCTCTCTTCCCGGTACCAGTTACAGCTTTTCATCCCTGCTGCATCTCCCTGGTGCATTCCCATGGCCACTTGCACCTCCAGCCTTCCTCCGGTGCCACACCACCGCTCCAGTCTTTCCCCAGATGCCCAGAGCTTTGGCTGGAGAGAAGCTGAAAAAGATTGGGATGGGATTTATTTGGATCCCAGGATGGCCGTGGGACTCCTCCTGAGGCCATACCTTGTCAGAGGAGCTGCAAAAGCCACTGTCCTGGCTTAGCTTTGGAGGACTGGTATCAAACTCTGGTGAAAGGGCTTTTTGACTTGAGATTGAAAGTGATTCCAAAGTTTTACGCCCCAGCCTGAGGGCAGTGCCAGGCCTTCCCCTTTGTCTCTGCCAGCTGAAGATGCCTGTGACAGGAGATACACAGCCAGGCCCCCACTTCTGGTACCAGCCTTCATCCCTTCCTGCATCCCTTCCTTATCCCTTACTCCAATGAATAAACCTGTTGAAGGCGATGGGGCCACGCGCTGGTGAGGAATGAAGTGACATTTCAAGTGGCAAGTTGGTCTCCAAATTTATTTTTCCAGCACAAACATTTTGAAACAGAAAATCTACCTTTTCTCAAAGTTGTATATTTACTTCGTGGGCAAGTCTTCCTTCCAAAAATGTGGGCAGGGCACCATTGGAAACTATAAATATACATCTGACAGCATGCAACATACACTGACCACGCTTTGTTTTCATTTTGCCTTTTCAAGATGACTAAAATCATTAATCTTACAGGTTATATTTTTGTATATTTTTTTTTTACTTTTTAGAAAACAGGGAAGATGTACCTGGTAATCACACAGTGTTCATAACAGCAGGAAAACAATTATGAGGAAAACAAGTATATTGGAAAAATCGTGGGACTAAAAATAAATATTTTTCCATGAACACACAAGAACTATATTGAGAATTACAGGCAAAAAAAAAAAAAATCAATAAAAAAGTAGTATATAATAGCCATAGAGTTCAAACAAAGTGCATTCATTCCCTAGTCCCTAGGAGGACCCCTGATATATATATGTACCAAACTTAATGAAAATCAGACTTTGTCGTGTCATCAAAAATAGCGAAGGAGTTGGCTGAGTTTTCCCTACATTTTGGCTACTCATTGCTCAATAAATATAACACCTATTTAAAGGACAAAGCCTTGCTCACATTAAAGTGAGTTGCAAACCTCAGGCAAACTTTGGCAGAGTTTTGGGGGCCCCAATACTTGCTTTGAGCTGAGTGTGTCCCACATGGGACTACAGGTTTGCTCTGGGATGTTCCAGGTGCTGGGACATGGGGGGCACCCCCTGGAATCCTGGAATGGTTTGGTTTAGAGGGGACCTTAAAACCCATCCAGTTCCATCCCCTGCCATGGGCAGGGACACCACCCTCAAGGGGAAGAATTTCTTTTCCAATATCTAATCCAAACCTACTCTCCATCAGCAGGAACCCATTCCCCTTTATCCTGTCACTCCAGGCCCTTGTCCAAAATCCCTCTACAGATCTCTTGGAACCTCTAAGAAATAATGACATGTGTCTCCTCGGTAGGTTGGCTTTCAGCCATGGCTGTAGTTCTCATTTCTATGTATATTCACAAAAGCCAAGTGTATTTTTTAACAGTATCTATGGTTTGATTTAGGTTAATAAGAGCTTTTTAAATTTTTTGTTGTTTTCAATGCAGGAAAATGTTCTGCTTTAATCCCATCCCCTTCTGGGCAGTGCCCAGGTCCTTCCCTCCTGATTCTAAATGTTCAGGGAAGATGTGGTTAATATCCTCACAAGAGGTGAGACAGGGAGAGGAAGGAAGAAGAAGGAAAGGAAGGAAAGGAAGGAAAGGAAGGAAAGAAAAGAAAAGAAAAGAAAAGAAAAGAAAAGAAAAGAAAAGAAAAGAAAAGAAAAGAAAAGAAAAGAAAAGAAAAGAAAAGAAAAGAAAAGAAAAGAAAAGAAAAGAAAAGAAAAGAAAAGAAAAGAAAAGAAAAGAAAAGGACAGCAAACTATAACTTCTTAAATCAGTTTCAAAATTAATTCTTAGAACTTTCTTTCCCAGAAGACAGGCTGGCTTCTCCTGCAATTCTGATACAATGGCTGGCTCTGGGGCAGGCACCCTCAACAGCACTTGTGCAACTACTGGGATGAGTAATCTTTACTTCTGTCCCACTCACATGAGTAAGGGGTACTTAATTAAGAAATGGTTGAAGGGTCTGGCGTGTTGACAGCAATGGATGAAGGAGTTGAGCAATGGCTTTGCAGGATGGCTGACAGCAGCTCTATAAACTTGGCAGGAGTTTCTTCCACAGAGATTTTAGGCAGGGGCTCAGCAGTGACTCTGGGCTCAGTAGGCAACTGGTCATAGGATCACAGCATGGCCTGGGTTGGAATGGACCTTAAAGCTCATCCAGTCCCACCCCCTGCCATGGGCAGGGACACCTTCCACTAGACCAGGTAGTCCCAAACCCCACCAGCCTGACCTTGAACACTTAAGGGATGGGTCATCCACACCTTCTCTGGGCAACCTGTGCCAGTCAGTGCCTTTCATTTTTGTTCAAACAATTGCCTTCAAATAGCCAAATTAACTATACTGTCATATTTTTCAATTTATCAAGTCTATAGAGGCAAAATACCAACATGATTGTGGCATTGTTGAAAACACATCTTGCTAATGCATCTAATATTTGAAATCTTGCATTATTGAGCTTCAAGATTTCAGTTTAAACTTGCAAAGTTTATATCTGGATAAGCAGGTATTTTATATAAGATCTTTCTGAGTGCAATTGTCAGTTGATAATATTTATAAATAAACAGTATCTATAAGTATTTTCACCTTTCTGGAGTTTTTAAATAGGAATTAGTGAGGCTGAATCTCAAGGGACAGCTTTATTTTGTTAAACCTCTAACACATTTTGTTTCATGTTGAGTCTCTGGGAGCTCTAATACGTTTTGGGTGGGTAATGTTTCCATACATTACTACTCCATTCATAATCCATTACTTGGATAATTCCTCATTTGTGAGACCTGGAGAAATTATGGTATTCACAAGCATTTTTTGAATATTTATATAATGTCATAGCAGGGCTTAGGATATCAGTTGGCTGGAGACAAAGGCAGGATCCTCAGTATTCTCATACTTAAGTACCAGTTTGATTCCTTGGCAAAAATGTAAATTGCAGCATTGGAAGGCAAAGAATTATTGAACAAGGGGATTACATTGCAAAGCAGTTATTTCAACAGCTGCTGCCTCTAAGAGGGGATCGGAATTTTGCAGGGATGTAATTTTCCTGAGCAGAACTATTTTACGAAGTTAAGAATATCAGCACGATTAAGAAGACAAACATCCACCAAATTCCATGTGCTGTGCCAGGCGTGAGTTGTCCTCATGGCTGCAGTCCCTGAGCTGGAGCTGCTCCCTCACAGAGCAGCAGATAATGGTTTGGTGTTTTTAAGGAGAGCTCACGTTGAGCAGCAGTCTGGCCCCTTCAACAGGCAGAGACTGGAGTAGTCCAGATACAATATTCCTGGAATTTCTCCTCGTGCTGTTATCCCTGTCGCTCCCAGCATTCCCACCGCCGTTTCTGGCCGGTGAAGTTAATCTCTGCTCCTACTTAAAGGCTTTATTTTCTGGCATGAAGGGCCCCTGCCTTCCATCGCCTGAGGACATCCAAGTGTCACTGGCAGGTGAACGGCTCCTCGGGTGGATCCTGGGATTATTCCGTGGGAAAGGTTAATGGCTGTAATTTTGCACTTGGCCATTTCCATCTGATCATATAAATGACGTTTACAGAGGAGGAAAAACACGATTCATTTCACTTCTCAGAAGGGAAAGGAGTAGAGCAGACCAGGGAAGGGAGTTGCCACAGATCACACAGAGAACCAGGCTCAAAATTCAGAATAAATATATGTCTCCTGAATCCATTTTCCAGTTCCTGGGTAGGAGGTATTTTTCCCTGTCTCCTTCCTTTGTAGCAGGAGCTCTGTTGTGACAGTTACTAATGGTTTGCAATCATGTGGTTCTTACACCAACGTGCAGTACAACCACGTGGTGTAACAACAAGGTTTCAGTAAATAATCCAGTTTGCAAGCTGACATTCAGGAGGAGTTTATTTTGTGTAAATAACGTCACTTGCAGAGACTCCTCATGGTTCTGGGACCAGTTGCTTGGGAAGGGAATATTGGAAGGGGAACAGAGAGTGGGAAGTGCCCACACAAATACACAGCTGGAATGAAATACAAACACCAATGTGAAATTTTTTCCCTTCATAAATTGTACTCGACTTACAGGTAAAAGACATCTCCCCATACAGCCAGGAAACATTAAATAATCCTTTGGAGAAACTGAAGACAGTCACAGAACTACCCATGGCCCAACCTCAGAAAGAAAGGTTCCATCCCATATCTGGGTATTCCCTGGGGTCAACTGGTCCCATGTCATAAACCAGGGACCAGAGTCCTCTGGCATAGAATCACAGACTGCTTTGGGTTGGAAGGGACCTTTGAGACTGTCTTGTTCCACCCCCTGCCATGAGCAGGGACACCTTCCATTAGCTCAAGTTGCTCCAACCTGGCCTTGGACACTTCCAGGGATCCAGGGGCAGCCACAGCTGAAAATTATTTAAATTGCAATGTGTTTACTTTTCCTGGAATGAAATCAGTGTCCTTGCCCAACCAAAGCCTCGGTGCCTTCAGTGGCAGCTTCCATTTGCCTGCTCTGCAGAGCAGTGCTAAACCCAGAGTCATCAGGGGGCTTGGCTGTTGGCTTAACTTTAGTCACAGCTTTACTAACCCTGCTCAAAAGAGCCCAGTTTACTTAACTGGACTGCTAAAGTGTGTTCTGAATGCCTGTTCTGGTGCTCACTCAAAGTTAATGGTATAAATCCATTATTTTTCAAGGAACGTGACCAGGGTTCTTTGATTCCTACTAAGAAACCCAAGCTGTTGCAGGGTAAGTTTTTTTCCTATAGGGCTTGAATTTAAGCAGAACTGTTTTTATGGGAAGTGTGATGTTGCACGTATTGATTTGGCAACTGGGGAGACGGTGTTAGTGGGTGACCTTGAAAAATGTGATAAGTGGCAAGGGTGCTGAAAGGTTGAGGCACAAATGGGGTGGCTAAAAGCATATTTATTTCTAGCCTGTGCTGATAGAGAGGGGTGAAGTTCATGGATCTCCTCTCCATAAGAAGAAGCTCCTCAGTAGCCATGGAGTACTTTCCACCACATTCTTCTCAACTCTGAAGAGAAAATATTCACAGCTGTAACAGGGTTATGTGAAAGCTGGCAACAGTGAACCTGGAAGCCTTAAAAAGAAAAACAAAGGGGGAATTTTAAAAGTGAAACCCATAACTACTCCAGTTTGTGTAGAAAACAACATAGAAAAAGGTTAAAAATAGGAAAAAAAACTTGAATAAAATTGTAAACACTAATTTTAGTCTGTGTTTAGCAGATGCACGTGAGTGTAGTGTGTAACAGCAGAGTAAGGAAATTACCAAACATTTCCAACCCCATTCTGTCTGAGATGAAGCAAACACCCCCTCCTGGGGTGCAGATGGTTCCTGTGCTACTTAGGCATCCATATAAATATTTCTGTTTGCCAGAATGAAGCAGAGATTTTGGCTGTTAATGATTTATTATTCTCAACACAGTGATAATTTAGCAATTATCAGTAAATTAGCCTGGACTCTTCAAATAAAACTGAAAGGACCAGTCCCTACCTCTGTAAACCATCCAGTGCTTGGGCACAGGAGTGTGGCTTGGTCAGATCCTCCAGCTAATCAGGGATTAGCAGGAAAATCCCAAACAAGAATAGAAAAGAAGTTTATAAAATATGATCAATGTCACAACTTCGTATTGCAAGAACACTGAGATTTGTCTGAGCATCAGGGAATGAGTTTATGGCTCTGTGTTCTTAGTGCAGCAGTGATGGGATGTCATCTCCTGGTGGATCCCAGCCAGCTAAAGGAAACAGGAAATTGGGGGACTTGGAGGTGGAGGCTACAGGAAAAAAATAGGCTTGACAAGTCTTCTTGCTGAAACATTTAAGTAAAACTGTGCTTGGAGATACTGATGTGACAGATGGAAAAGGAAGAAATCCCCCATCTCTTGCTGGCTACAAAATGTACTGGAGGTTTTACCTAATTCTGGGAAATGTTAAGGAAGAGAATCAGAAAAATGGGAACACAAAGTGTCATTCACTGAGATTCCCTGAGTTCTAAGGAAAATGTGAAACCTCTGATGTTCCAAAGAATCAGAGAGTTCTGCAATCAGGACAATTGTTGCTCTGAGTAGTTAAAATAACAGGGAAAAAGGAAAGCAGCTGTCTAGTGTAAGATTTCTGCAATACTACCAGTGTCCTGGACACAAACTGTCAATATTCCTTATTTTCCAGGGAAATATTTGCTGTGTTCCCTCATGATTCCTCCAGAAATTCATTGTCTTTACAAAGCATTCCCAAATTAAATAAAAGTTGTGTTCTTATTATTCTTTTTCCTGTGTCTGTACTGCTTTTGAGCATTTGACATTCCCCTCCCTGGATGTGTCCAAGGCCAGGTTGGATGGTGTTTGGAGCAACTTGGGATAGTGGAAGGTGTCCCTGCCCATGGCAGAGGGTGGAATGACATGATCTTTAAGGTCCCCTCCAACCCAAACTGTCCTGGGATTCTGTGATTCCATGATTCTCTACCACCTGGGGTAGGCAAATGCATATTTAGCTTTGTAATCCTGAGATTTAAGGGAAAAATCAACAAGTACATAAACTTGGATTCTTTGAATTTGCCTTCTGGGCTGTGAGGCTGCTTTGCAGTTGGAATTTTTCTCTATGGCCATGGAAATTGGGTAGTGTTTATTGTTGCAGTGGCATTTGAGAGCCTCAAGGAATCAGGTGGTTCTGAGTTAAACTTCACAAAGATACACGATGTTTTTGGCACGGTGCTACACACCAAGCATTGTCACATTATTTCTTGTTTCCCTCAATGGGAAAGTCCCAAATACATCCTGTTTTTAAGTTGCATGTTAGAGGAATAATAGGCTTCTGGAGACAGATTAATTTATAAAGTGAAGAACTAAAATTCCTCCTTCAAAGATGAGACACTCATTTGAAGTCCTCACATTGTTGCAGGCACAATTGCTCCTTGCTGCTTTATTTATCTCCAGGACTTGCATTAATTAGTACTTAGAAATGCTTTTGAAGGGTTTCATTCATCGAGTTTTTACTGACTGCAACAAGACCGTCTCTTAAAGCTACAACTTACCTCCTCCAAGCTGAGCTCACTGGAGGTGTAACTTACTTGGATATCTTTAATATTTTTGTCACTGCCATTAGCTTGTTTTGAAAAAAAAACCAAACCAAACAAACAAAACAAAAACAAAACAAAACAAAAAAAAACAACACAAGAACAACAAAAACAAAAAACCCCAACCCCAAAACTTCACAATTAAGCCACACAAATAGCATTTGTTTAGCATACAATATGTAACAGCATAAATGTAATATTTTCTTTTTGGTATTTATACCTCCTGAACCTGAAATATCTGGAACCGTTTGAGGAATTGCTGCATTTTCCACTTGCTGAGGAGGAGTCAGTCACTGTTTGATTGCTGTCATCTCTGGTTCCATTGTCCCTTTAAAGTGCAATTCCATTTATTTTTCCTTATCTGTAGGTTCAGACTGAGATGTGTCCATAGATCACAGAATCCATAAGGTTGGAAAAGCCTCTGAGGCCATCAAGTCCAGCCATTCCCCCAGCACTGCCAAGCCCATCACTGACCATGTCCCCAAGTGCCACATCCACACTTTAAGGAATTTCAGTTCAAAGTCTGTGGGCACACAGATGAAATATCTGCATGGAGGAAACACTTACTATTCCAGGATCCTCTGAGGTTGGAGCATGTAGGGTTTGGAATAGGGTCTGTATTTCATGTGGTCAAAAGACAGTCTTGGCTGAACACCAAGTTATTTCACCTTCTGGAATAATTTATCTTATACTGAACTTTAACATAATTAATGCCTTTTTTTTTTTCAGGGATTACATGATGTGGTGGTTATTCTGTCCTGTTGATTTATCCCAGGAGAACATTGTCTGGATTCAAACCTGGGAAGTGTCTTTGTCTCTGTCTGTGGTCAGCAGCTAGAAGTTGCCCAACACCTCCTGGTCGGTTTGTTTTTTATGGTCCCTAAAACAACTGCAGCTCTTTACCTTTGACATATTGAACGCTGTGGACATGGTTTGGTCTGTCTCTGATCTACAGGTTTCCCTGGCAGGCATTTCCAGGTCCAAGAGAATAATTTGTGGAAAGGACTTGCTCACAGCTCTGTTCCCATTCCCGTCAGTTAGGCCAGGGTCTGTGCCAACAGGAAGGGAAGGTTTTGGGGCCTTGGAATGCCTGGGATCACTCTGATGTGAAGGAATGTGTTGGATTTCCATGCCTGGACCTTAGAAGTTTGTGATCCAGGTCAAGCTGTGTATGCAGCCCTGCTGTGAACAAGTTGCATGGGATAACTTCTAGAGTTTCTGCCAGCCTCAGCTATCTACTGGATCTAGAAACCCACCTCTCCTTTGCTCTTTTTGATTGCCCTTACAGTGAAATATTTCCACTTTTGACACTTCCATACTGTTTTTCCTGTGAAATTGGATATGGGACTCTGGGTCTGGCTCTCATGTGGAAGGGGGATAGTTATGTGGAGCAGAAAATAGTTATTGCACCTGGGTTTTCTTCCTTATTTTTGATCCTTCTACAGTTAAATTTTTAGGAATATGCAGTGGATGTAGAAATAGCTCTTTTCTGAGGAGATGTTAATCCTCTGTTAGCTGTCAGAGAACCTGAGGTGCTTTGGGGCTTTGGAACCTTCATCTCCTGCCTCCTTAATATAATACTGAACATGACAAGGACCTGCATGTTCTGAAATAATTCCAGTCCTTTGTGAGGGGCAAAGGGTGGGGGAGCTGTCCAGGTCCAGGGGCAGCTGGCAGAGGGTCCCTGACATCCCCAGGTGATGCTGCCTGGAACAGATCCTGCAGTACCCCTGGCCAGCCACTGCCAGGAGTGATCTATTTCCCTTTTCCTTCCAAGTTTGTCTTAAGGGACAAAGAGTTAAAGCTTCTTCCCTCAATGTTAACATTCCAAGCTGGATGAGAGGTGCTTTTAAACCAAAGGGAAGAGGAAAGAAGAAGAGAAATAAAGAAAAGTGCTGACTTTATTCTCAGCCTGGGGAGTCCTACGTGGTGAAGGGAAGCATCTCCCTACCATGGAACTGCAGCAAATTTCAGGAGGAAAATGGTTATTTCTTCTCTCAGGCCCAGCCATCTGTCACAGTTATTGAGACACTCTCCTGCTCCACTAACTCTTGCAAAACTCTCACTGAAGTTGGGAAAGCTGAGGTGTCTTAAAGTGAAACCCCCTTTCTGCTTGCAGAAAGCAGGAGGGGACATGGAATCTGAAGCTTTTGAAATGGAGATGCATTTTCTTTGCTTTTTGCAAATAAGTCAGGATTCACAAAGCTGAGAACAGAATCAAAGGAGAAGGAAAAGTTGAGGACTATAGGCTGTGACATTGTCCAGCTCCTCTGGGGAGGGGACCTCAACTCCAGTGCGTGAAGTGGAGTTGGTGAGGGTTGGCTGTAAGGTGCCCACCCCATCTCATGGATGTGAAGGGAGAAGTGCTGATTTACATTTGATGGTATGGAAAATTGTTGATCACCAAAAGGCAGATGAGGCTTTCCTGGGGCTATTGTTATTTACGAGTCAGGGTGTAATATGTTACTGTCCTAGTCCAATGCTGGCTGGAAGTGGCGTCGTTCTGTTCTGGAGTCAACCCAGAAATTAATTTGCTTGTCTGAAAGCAAAACCTACCTTATCTGCTCCCATGTGTTTTATTTACTGCTCCATCTTTTTGGAGCTCTTTGTCAATAGATTTACAAATACTGTCCGTTAGAGAGGAATTCTTCGGAAGAATTTTTTATATGGGATGTTTCCAGCGATCCTTCTACCTTGTACTTAATGTGCAATGTTTATTTATTGCTGTGTTGTATGATTGCAATAAACAATTGTAGCTGTCAGTTCCTTCTGATTAAATACCGTATTTGTTAAATAAATAAAATGATAGTAATGAACTGGGCCATTCTTTGGTTGTAATGTATGACTTTCATATTTCTGACACTTGGGAAGATATATGAAATGCTGATGTGCAAGAGATGGCTTGTAAATCAAAGGGAGCTGGAAAAGATTCGGATCTGCTTCCTAGCAGAGGGTCATCTTTGCCATTAGAAACTCTGAGGGTACTTTTGACTTCTCTCTGGGCCAAGATGTGCTGGTTTGAGTAGGAAGCCAGGCCCAGAGGACGTTCATTAACAGCTCGTGAAGGAAGGATTTTAAGACATACAAGCTCTCCCAGGATATGCAGAAAGATTTGTGCTCACAATTAATGGGTCAAGGTGCTGGGTCAGGATCACATGTGGCATCTCCAGCCATGTTTCCCACGAGCAGCACCCCCAGGTTGGCTCTGCTGTAATGATTAGTTATTGTTCCCAGCAGAGCCACAACTGAGGTGCAGTGATTTTTTCCTCCTCAGATCCGACCATAGATAACGCCGAGGTGCAACTGGCAGATACTGCCATGTGTGCTTTTTAATTAAACAATTGATTTTATTTTCATGCAAATTGAGCTGTGCTGTTTAAGCTAGCTGGTTAATGCTGAGAGTTTCTCTGCTGGTGGAACTAAGGTGTTAAGTTTGGTTGCTGGAGGTGTTTCCAAGAGCTTCCTCGCAGCAGAGCTCAGCAATTCCCACCGATTCAGTAATTCATGTGCAAGGTACTCTCACACCTCCTCTTCATTTTATTCTCAGTATTCCGCAGAGCAACCTTATCTCCACCTATCAATTATGGTGGTATTAATTTATATCGCTCTGTATATCTCTCTTACTTCGCTGTTTGTCGCGTTCTTACTTAAAATATGTCAACGTCCCTGAGTCGGGTTCTGCAAAATGAGGCCAGAACTGAACACTGCAGGTTTATTTATGTGCTCATGCCACAGCAGAGGGTTGTGGGGTTTTTCTGTTTTTTTTTTTTTTTTTTTTGAGAGGTCTTAAATAATGAACAAAAATAAGATTTAAAAAAGTTGTTCAGAAGAGTACCCAGAGATACTGTGCAAACAGGAAGCGTTTTGATTATGTTCGCTGGTGCAAAATTAGTAAAGAGTTTGAAATCGTCTTGTGCTTACAGATTCCATTGTTTTCAAAGAATAATTCCATCTATTTTAACATTTTCAAGTATAATTCCATTGGTAATAGCTCTTCCTTTGATTGTGCACTGCGCTAATTGAAAGGTGTGGTGCAGTGTCTGTTTTGGCAGTTATGCTTATATCTTTTGTTTAAAAACTCAAAGTGTTGGCTTTCCTGTCCAGCCTTCCTTAGTATATTCTGTTTTGGTGATGTGATGACAGACTTACAGTGTGTTTCCTTGTGTGTATGGTAACAGATGTTTATGTGAATAACAGACTTTTTTATGAAGGCACACACTTTATAGCCAAATACTAATTAAAAATAATTGCATGTAAGCATTTTTGTTTATTCCCTGTTGTGCATCTTTAATCATTTGAAATCACCTGCAGTTGAAAACTGAGGCAAAGATTTGATACTGCAATTATAAGAGGCCATCTGACTCTATATTAGAAAGAAACAGCAACATATTTGAAGGGGAAATTATTACAAAAAGTGTGTGAATTCCTGCCCTCTTGGAATTTGCTTTTATAGAGGCTGAAAACACCAATGCAGGATTTTGTTAAACTAATAAGAGTTTAAGGTATCTTTTCTCCCCAAACAATGGGTTCTTGACTGACATCCTGTTCAGGACATATTCTGTGCACTAATAAGCTCATTACAAATATATTTTAATTAGACGTGTAACAGATGGTTCACAGCAAAGACGGGCAGTAGTACTTTTTAAAGAATAGAAAAAACACAGGTTCTTTTTAAGGACTCAGCATCTCAGTTTGGATTTTATCAATAGCTGATTGAGTTAAGCAAAGGGAAAATTACAGTCAAAGGCACTTGAAATCATGAAAGAAGTAAAAACTAAACAAACCCCAGCAAAGGCAGAGTTAGCAGAAGTGTGTGTGTTCAATAAAGACTAATCAATACTGAAATGAAAGGGACATTTTCTCATGGTTCCACAGCACTTTAATCTTTACACAGAAGCAAGAGTTTTGTTTCAGATCCCGCCTGTTGCTGACGTGCCACAAGAATTCACTCCCTGTGCTTTTGGGAGCTTTGGATCAGATCCATTAAATAAATTAAAAATAAAAAAACCGTGGCCTTACGTTGCTCAGTTTCCTTTTCAGAGCACAAGGCTTACGAGGACAAGGAAGGATCCCTCTCCCCGGAGGAGAGAGCATGCCATGGTCAGCCAAAAGCAAACATCCATGACTGTGTTTCCCAATGTGTTTTCCAGGCTGGGATGGAGGCAGGAAGCTCTCCCTAAACTTCTGCAAGCCTCAGCTCTCCTGTGAATGACATATGATGTTCACAAATAATAGAGCAGGTATTATTAATAACACATAAATCGATAGGTTTATGGATTTATGGAAGTTGTGGTGGTAGCAACAGGGTGATGGTCCTGGCTCTGCATGTTTTATTTATTGTTTTCATAAAGAAGTGAATGCTTTTGTTTGAAGGTTCCCAGCAAAAGGAATTACTCTGCACCTCAGTTCTCTTGGAAAGAACAGACTCATGAGAGGGAGATGGAGTAATTTAGATAAGTTTCATTGTCACCCCTTCTTGAATTATAGAATCAAAAAATTACAAATTGGTTTGGGTTGGAAGAAACCTTGAGACCATCTTGTTCCATCCCCCTGCCATGGACCTTCCACTAGACCAGTTTGCTCCAAGCCCCATCCAGCCTTGGCTTTTTCCTGGAGAAGACCTCCATGAAAGAGGGTTTGGGGCGGTTTTGAAAAGGAAACAACTCGAAGTACTGTTCATCCTTGTGTGTTAGTTCTCACTTTGGAATTAAAGTTGAGAATCAGTGACACCTCTTAAGGATGTTTTCCTCCCCGCTACTCCATATTTGAATCTCTCTTTGGGGACATCCCTGCCCATGGCAGGGGGCTTGGAACAATGTGATCTTTAAGGCATCTTCCAATCCAAGCCTTTCTATGATTCTTGGAAAGGCAGATAATAAACCAAAATGCTGGTTGTAGCTCAGGACTGCAGAGACCCTCTGATCAGAAAAAAAACAGGAGAGTAAAGAGTCCAGTGACACTGTCTGACTCTTAGGGTTGGTCTGCTGGCCTGGATGTTCCACTACTCTGTGGTGCCTTCTCCAACCTGTACCATCACTGAGACCAGCTCTGGCTTCTCAGCAGGTGTGTTCCTGTCATTTAATCAGCTGGACTATCAGATGTTATTATTCCTTTTACCTTCTGGAACCTGATATCTTAAGGTAAACATGGCTCAAAGGAGGATCCAGCAGAAAAAAAATTATATGATATTTGACCTTTTTGTAGCATAACATTTCTGGAAAATATTATCACACATGAGATTTTGTGTAGCAATAACGGGATTAATTATGTGATAGATGTAGCACAGCGTAAGCACTTTTCACATTGTGCTGGTGCAGGTAAGATAAAGCTCTCTGTAATTCAGGATGCAGAGTAACTCTGAGCATATTTTGGTTTTTGGAGAAAGATTTCAGTTTTGAAATAGCACTACCAGGTAGTAAATGCACCCTTAGCCAACAGGTTGCTGTCGTAATCCAGCTCTTTTCTCAATCTTCAGCTGCAGCACTTTATAGACCAGGTGTTAAAATCACTAATAGTAACTAACTAACTAATTCTGGTTCTAACCTTAATAATTAGCTGTGCTGCAGCGCTCCCATGTCCACTTCCAAACCTATTCCCTGCTTTCACCACTCTGGGAGCACATCAAGCTCACTGTGAGAAGCATTATGGGTGTCACTTAAGGTAAATGAGCAACAGTAAATTAAAGTCAACAGAGTAGGGATGGTCTTTTTAACCACTTGACCAGCTGCTGAAAAATAGAGCTACTAGGAGAGAGGGTTATATCTGGTGACCAACAATTACTTGGTATCAGGATGATATGAAGATTAAAATTTATATGAGTATAAATGATGAGATCTATTTTTAGAATGGAACTAGATCTCATCATATTACATTAAAAATAGGTTTAGCAGAGGTGGGAGCATCAGAGATGGGAGAGGGAACATGAGGCAGAGAGGAGGGGACCTGGCAAGCTGAAACTTGGGGAATTTGCTGGAAGTTTTGGTGTAACTGGTAAATTTTGTAATTAGGAGGAGCTGAAGAGTGTTACTCTTAACAAAGCACAGTACAGCTGGAATGCTTTGTAAAAGAAGATTTGACTTCCTGGCAATTAAAATCCTGAGGATTTGACAGCATCCCCAATAAGATTAATTGCAGGCAAAGTCTATGTTTTTAACAGTTGTCATTTACACCTTCCTGTGTTTGGAACACCAAGGGTTTTCCCCAATCAGGTCAGGACTTACAGGTTTTTCAATTCCACCATCACCTTCCTGGATTTCAGGGTTTAGGGGTGAAGTTGAAATTGGGGAAAGCAGACACACAGGCTCTGTTGTTACTAGAGAAGCTGTGGCTGACCCATCCCTGGAAGTGTCCAAGGCCAACTTGGACGGGGCTTGGAGCAACCTGGAATTGTGGAAGGTGTCCCAGCTCATGGAAGAGAGGTTGGACTGGATGAGCTTTAAGGTGCCTTCCAACCCCAAACAATCTGAGGTTCTGTGATTCTAAGACTCAATGTTTTCTCTCTGCTTTTAAAACCATCTTTTTGCTTTTTATGCTGGATATGGGTCCATTGTTAAAGCAGGTACCTGCTTCCTTCCCCTCCCAGTGCCATATGCACATGAATAGATCCTGGAGAAACTTCAAGCATATTTTCCCCCAGTTTGTAGCAGTTTCAGAAAGAAGAGAGCACTCTGAAATTAAAAGGTGACCTGAGAAGGGAGCAAAATTAGAATAATAGGTGCCAGGAATGTGCCTTCAGCCCTAGGAAAGAATGCTGGGTCATAATTATTTCCCGTCTGTTTTATATTCCATTTGAAAACACAGGTGCTCAACCCCTGTGACAATTAGAAATAAAAATTCAGTTTAAGTTTGAAAGAAGGTAGAATACACCTGGGAGGAGAGAAGCAGTCAGAGCCCAGAGAAGGGCGATGCTCAGGGAAGGATTGGGAGATTGGGAGGCACCGATCCTTTTAGAAAGGTGATTCTGGAATACTGGGGAGGAAAAGGGAGGGGGAAATTCTGCACCAGGCTGGGCACAAGCTGGAGGTGATGGAGGCACCTGAACATACCAGGAATGTTTTCCCAGAGCTCTCCATCCAAGGCTGGGTGACAGCATAACTTGCTGTTTATGTGCAGGTGGGACGTGTGACATAAATTATATTTGAAGTTACATCACGTTCCTCAAATTTTACCTGCATTTCATTGGTAAAGGTGGTGGAGGCACAATTTGTAGGAAGATGTACTTGGGAGCACTTGCATCTCTCAAGAAGACAGTATTGACAACATTTTCAAAGACCTTTGGAAACAAATGTTGGAACTATGTGGTCTAATATCTGTTCCTTGCCTAGATCACATCTTATAAATTCTGCATCTTTCTGCAGTTACATCACAGATTACATTATTTATTTTGAAATGCAGCAAATGTGACCATGGATAAATGCTTGACAAATGGCTTTTTGCAAATATCCACAGAAAAAGGGGTTTGTTATTGAAGTGCTTCAGGAGTGATATCATGAAAAGTCCCATACAGAAATACTCAAAATATTTTCTAATTTATTTAGCTGTGTTGAAGCAGACCTTTGGACTTATTAACCCTCCAAACCAAACTTTTCTGCTTTATTTTTATGTCTTGAGGGAATAAATGTCCAGTGAAACACTCAGAGTAGGCACAGGTTGTTGAAAAGTTCACTTCCTATTCTACTTTAAGCAAAGTAATTGTGGCACCAAAAATACAGAAGTGGCACCAGATATTGTTGACTCATTTCATAGCAAGAATTGTGGTGTAAACCACTGCACAAATGAGGAAGGAGTATTTTTATTCAAATTTTGACTTGTCTTTCTGCTTTGAAATTTGAAAAGCCCTCCTGATTACAGCATAATTTAGGTGTGTTTCATTTGTAAATTGTGGTGATATGGGGTTTTACAGTGTTTGAAATGATGACATCTTTGCACATATTACTTCCTTTGTCCTGTGCTCATTTTTATTTGACACATTAGTTATTTCCAGAGTGCAATAAAATCTGAGTTAAGCTGAATTGTTTCTTGCAATATTAAAACTTTATTTTCCTTCTTAATGAAGCAGAATTTCATAAGTTTCATTCATATTTAAATTTCCAGTCTTTCAGAGGGGCCTGGCTTGTTTTATGCACCATGTGGTTCTCAGCTGATGATCCCTGTTTCAGTTTTATTCCCGTTTTTCCTGCGGTTCCGTTGCTGTTCCAGCTGTGCAGGGATTCACACACTCCTTTTATTTTTTTTGCATCATCTGCTTCAGTCGAGGTTTGATGCAATCACGGTCATTTAATATCATTTGATCTTCATCAGGCATCTGATACTAACAAAGCCAGTGTTCCCAGTGTGATCCCTGCAGGAATTACAGCCTGGAATGGCCCTGCAAGGCCTTGGTCATCCCCCACTCCCCCACTGACCTGTCCCCTCCTCTGTATTCAGGGATAATTTGCTGAATATTATTTCTCTTTCCTTCAACTTTGAACTCAAGTGCCAAAATGTACTGATGAGTTTCCCTGGCAAAATCTGTGGAATATATTTTTATTCTAATAGAAATAAAATTGTAACTAGAATTCATTTCTAGTCAATAAATGCAGGATGCAAGATTGATGATTAAATCATCTGCTTTTACTGTCTTACATTAGAAAGGGCTCGAAACAAATTTAATTGTTTTTACAGTAAACATTTAATCTCTATTCATGAAATGATTATTTATATGTGAGGGATGAAGCTTGGAATGTGGATCTGTTTGGCAATCACAGAAGGAAAAGACACGTCATCCATCCGATCGCTCTGCTGGGGCTGTCTGGAGGGGTCCTTCCCCTCTTCCCACTGGGACACAGATACTCAGCTCTGTGTTTTATATCTACTTTATTTTTTGCAGTTATAATTTCATGAAACTGATGTCAGAAAAGTACTGTATCTTTAATTATTTGCTTCTTTTGATTAACTATCTTAAAATAAACATTATGCTACTCTTTCCATCCCTTCCCTTTCTTTCATTACTTACCCAACTCGTGCCGTTCATTAATCTTGGGGTTTTTCCATGACACCCTAATGGCTCCTGCTGCCCAGCAATCATTATCTCAGTGCAACTTGTCACCAGCCCTTCCATCCATCAGCCCCTCTCATCTGTCAGGGCTGCGGGGCCGCCACGGCCCCATCCGGGCAGCGCCGGGGCCGCTCTGCCTGCCTCTGCCCAGCTGCAGAGATAGCTCCCCAAACCCCCCAGTTCTCATCCTTGGCTGCTAAACTGGTGTTAACCCGTCCAGATCCAAAAAAATTAAGGTTTGAGAGGACATAAATAAGCAGGGCCAGGTGATGAGTGGGCATTGAGCCATCTTTGCTGGTGTTTTGCTTCTGCTCCATGTTCTGGGTAACACTTGCTGGGTTTTGCTGCAATCTTAGAGCTGTGCACCTCAGACACTCAAAAAGTGGAAAGCTGGGCACTGAGTTCCGTGAGAGCAGCATAAGTGTTGTGTTAATATATTTAAATACAGTCATTTTTTCTGATTCTTTCAGACTCTGCCGGCTCATGATTCCAAAGTTTTCTCCTAGTCCATGAAGTCTAGAACTCTTTTCCCTCAATCATCACCATTTCTAAAAACTCTGACACCTAAATTAAGATACAAAATATTGTGAAAGCTGTTTATAAACCCACAAGCATCCCAGGGGAGAAGCAGGACACTGGTGTTTATTCTGCCTGTAGACCTCACTGTGAGCTCCCTGATTAATTCAGGAACTCTCCCAGCTTTGCAGACAATGAAGAAACCCCTTTGCCTTCCTGAGGGCTTTAAGACGTCTAAAGGGAAACTTTTTCCTCGTGCACAGAGAAAGTGCCAACAGAGTCAGTGAGTGCTTTGGATGGAGGACATCAAGGGAAGTTCAGCTTGCTCCTTGGCCACCCGTTCAATTTTGTCACAAAACCATTTTCATTCTGTCTCGTGCTTCCTCACCCTCCCAGTGAACACCCTGTTAACAATTTGTGTAAGTCTCTTGCCCAGAATATTCCTGCTCCACCAGACTGTTGACTCCAATTTCATAAATGTGTAAGAAGTGAGCAAATTAAGTAGTATGAACTATGACAGTCCTCTGACACTGCCAGTGTAGGGGACTGGCCCACACATGCTGTACAGCATAATGATTACATTACAATCTTGTGATATTATTCAAAATGACTTCAGATAAATGAATGATAAACTAGGGGTTATGCTTCCTTTATTACAGGGCTGATAAGGTAGCTAATCAGTGTCCAAGTATATGTCATTACATAAATTATGAACCAGGGTTTGATGTGTATTCCCAAAGAGCCGGCGCCCGAGTGTCATCTGGTGTGAGGCTGCAGCCTGAAAAATGAATTCTGAAAACAACAGTCCTTCTTGTTCTAACTGTATTAATAAATTACTGATAAATAACCTTAAAAGGTTGGAGAGAGTCCTTTAATCTATTAGCAGAATTTCAGACTAGCTAATCCTGCATTTTCTTTCATATCAAAGATTAACTTCCCATGCGAGGAGTTGAACCCTCTCGCCCCCTCTACACGAATGATCTTTTGACAGCTCTGAAAAGGATAAATAAAGAATGCAGATTGCTCTTCTGCCTGGAACAAACTCGTGGCAATTTGGAAAACCCTCACGGCAGGACTGAACCTCTATGTAAACACCAGCTGATTTTGGCAGTCAACGCCTGTGGTTGCTGCCCATCATTATCTTCTTCTCAGGGTGGATGGATGACAGTAGAAAGGTGAATCCAGCATAATCATTCAATCATTAAGGCTGGAAAAGCCCTTTAAGATCACCAAGTCCAACCATAAAACACAACCTTCTCCCACAAACTGAAGCATCCTCTTGTTTACACCTAAATACCACTTAGGTGACATCAATCAGCAAGAACTTTGCTGACTGAAATATTTTATGAAAATCTCTCTCTCAGATATATATTTCAACAGAGAACAGATGAGCTGCCTGTCTTGTACTCCACATGTTATTTACGTGGAGTGAAAGGTCTTAAACTGCTCTGTTCTCTAGGTAGTCAAACAAAATGTTGAAAATAGATATTATTTTAAAAGTTGTAATATACATTTGGTTTAGATGCTTTGATTATATACTTTTCTGAAAAATAACCCAAGATCCTATGAATTAGGAGCAATGTAGGCTTTTCCAAGAATTTTTTTTTTTTTTTCTCAGTGAAAACTCTTTAGGCAAAGGGGAGAAAATGCCTCTTGTATAGCACAGATGCCTTCTGTTGAAAGAATCTTTTAAAAGTCTTTGACCATCTCTGTGAGCCTCCATATTCCAGGGGTGCTGAGAGCTGGGAGACCAACATTTGGCTTCAGTTACAGGGACACAAATCCACTATGCTGAGGTTTGTGTGTCTGACAAGACTTCAAGGCCGAGTTCATCTTAAATGCAACTGAGCTGAACACATTTGAGTGAAGATTGACTTACAGAGCACTTGGATTTACAGATACTCCCAGGAATGTTTACATAGTTCTCTTGGTGTTTCAGCTCTAATCCTATTGCCATCAGAATTCAGTTTAAACCTTATTTTTCATTTAGTTGCTGAAATATAGTTGGAGAGTCACTTGTGACTTGTTTGAGCATAGGAGAAAGAAAGGGGTTTTTTTCCTTTTTTTTGGTGCCAAGGTGTAGCTGCTCCTGTAGCACCCACAGGGATGGGTGAGATGTAGGAGGGTGATGTGGGATTAACCTAATTATGTATTTTGAGTTGACATTTGCTTGTCCAATCTGCTTGGGCTGTGTTAGCAGTGGGGAGGTTGGTCCTCCAACCACGGAACATGCAGTGACAGGACAAGGGGAAATGGATTCAAACTGACAGAGAGTAGGTTTATATTGGATATTAGGAAAAAATTCTTCCCTGTGAGGGTGGTGAGGCCCTGGCACAGGTTGCCCAGAGAAGCTGTGGATGCCCCATCCCTGGAAGGGCTCAAGGCCAGCCTGAATGGAGTTCTGAGCTACTTGGTTATATTTAATATTTTCAAATTATTTTCACTGGTTATGGTATGAAAATGTAAGCACGAGAATTCTCATAAAAACTCTTTTAATACTCCTATTTCAACCTTTAAAAAACACAGCGTCAGTTCCTCCCAGCAGTTGTTAATTCTGGGCTCAGTTGTTCTGATTTGTGTCGGAGGTTCCAGGAGTTGCACAGGATGACTTGGGTCTTGTCACCAGCCCTGCTGTCCAATTAAAAACTAGACAGAGCAAGTGAAAGGGAATAAGACAAAGAGAACAAGAGTAGCAGCTATCAGATAATGCCATATGCTGACTGAGATCTGAGCTGGATGGCTCTGAATCATCTGAAAAGGCTATTAAAATTTAATTCATTAAACGCTGCACACTCTGCTCCTCAACCATTAACAACTTGTCCACTTTTTCGTAGCTGTCACAACCCTCTTGGAGACTGATGAGATTTAGATGTTTTGAATAAACATCTAAATTGAGCATGTTTACCAAAATCAAATCCCAAAGTATGCAGCGCTCTGTGATCATTAGTGAGAACTCATCAGCCATAAACGAGAGCTGAGTTCCTCCACTCCAACTCTTCAAAAAGCCTCTCCTGAGGAAAAAAAAGCAGCAGGAAGTGAGAATTTGCCTCAGCCAACACAGAATGAGGTTCTGAACCCACCAGTAGCTCACTGAAGATCACAGCAATGATGAGTGAGGGTCCCTGAGACTCCCCTTCCCACATCCCCACCCTCCCTTCTGTGGGAGTGTCTGGAATTTAATATTCACCAAATGAAAAACTGTTTCAAGGAAGCTCAGAATAAGGAAAAATGTGGATTAAATGGATTACCTGTGCATAGCTCAGTTGGAACATTACATATTTCAACAAGATTTTAAATACTGAGTCAGAATGTTCCCTTTTTCACTACAGTCTCCTGAAGCATCAAACCCATCACCGTGGCACTGCTTGTGAACATGGCTTTGGCTACAGCAGCCCCAGGGACCGTGGGGTGTTTGGGGTCTGAGAGGTGGATGTTTGTACAGTCCATGATCTCCATCACCTCCAGCATGGGCACCAGCATGAGCCTGTGGCAAAGAGAAGGGGCTGCAGCTTGTACCCACCAAGGGATACTCATTGCAGGGAGTTGGACTGGATGAGCTTTAAAGGTCCCTTCCAACCCAAACCATTCTGGGATTTTAGGATTTCTGTGTTTCGGGTGGATGGGTGGACATGGCATCCAGATGAAAGGATTTGCTCTGGGTTTGGTATAACAAAGTTCACGGAATCCCAGAACGGTTTGGGTTAAAAGGGACCTGAAAGTCCATCCAGTCCAACCCCCTGCCATGGGCAGGGACACCTTCCACTGGACCAGGTTGCTCCAAGCCCTGTCCAACCTGGCCCTGGACACTTCGAGGGATGGGGCAGCCACAGCTTCTCTGGGTAATCTGTGCCAGGGCCTGACGACCCTCATGGGCAAGAATTCTTTCCCAATATTCCATCTAACCCTGCCCTCTGTGAGTTGGAAGCCATTCCCCCTTGTCCTGTCACTATCTGCCCATCTAAAAGGTCGCAGTCCATTTTCATAAGCTCAGTACTGTAAGGCCACAATGACGTCTCCCTGAAGCGTTCTTTTCTCCAAATTTGCTGCAGGTTTACTCTTTTTAGGGCCAAAGCATCATTTTGTTCTGCAACCCCGGAATCTGTGGCCCCTGCACAAGGTTCCAGGTGAGACAGGTTGTAGTGGGGCTTTTGTGTGGGATGCTGACCTTACATGTGTGTGCTGCCTTGTGGGGGTGTCCCACCATCCATGGGCACCACAGACCCCTGGAATTGTGTTTCCACATCCTAAAAATGTAATACAAGAAATCTTTTGATTATTTAATCCAACCATATACTGAGAACTGCAAGCAGGATTTTTATCAAAGAACTTCTAACAAATGAAATGCAAGAGCAAAACAATCACTTTATCATCTAAAATGATGATAAATGGCAGCTTGAAAGTAGAACAATTTGTTCTTGTGTAGAATCACAGGACCTGAACTGGGTATATATTATTTTCACTCTTAGACTATTCTCATCAGTTGCTTCATGCTCGTATTAATAACAATTAATTATAATTTTATCCTGATATAACTATGTTGACTGAAATAGAGTCACACAGGGGATTAATTTGGTCCAGGATACTTTTCCATCACTGCACTTCATGCCCGTGTTTTTTCAAAGCATTACTATAATAAATTAATTTGAAAATTGTTAATTGTTCAATTGTTAATTGAAAAGTTAATCTTATTCTCCAGATTCTCCAAACACGAAACCTCTGATTCTTCTCAGCAAATATTTACAACCTGGGACTTGGGCAGTAACTGAGGATGCAGCCGCCACAATTGGAGGACAATGCCAATTTTTAAACCCAAACAGGGTTTTTATGAAGTCTGTTGCACACAATGGACAATATTGTAAAAGAAAAATATAAAACGTGTGCACAATAAGGTGAAAGCAAATCCGTTTTCATTTTTTATTTTGTTGACTGGTATACAAGGTTCTAAACAGGAATTTTTTTTTTTTCCTTTGTGAAGAACGCACTCCAGATTTACAATACTATATTCCACTGTATACATTTGCTAACAAAAAATACCACTACTGTATCCACACCAGTGACAAATCTGCCAGGAAGTGACTAGTTGATATGCCTTTTTATTACTGCAGCTGCCTTGTTTTTTCTAGTCAAAATAAAAGAAAATCACAGGATCCTTAAAATAATAGCTGACAGCAGGTAGTTACTGAGAAATGCATGTCCCTGGCTCTTAACTTTGTAGCATCCATCCAGATGGCAGATTAGAGGCTGGGATCTGCAGGTTGGTGACAAATACACGGGTAATAGCATTCAGCTTGCCTAACTGTAAAAGTGAATTCACTATTCCTCTTTGATTGTAGACCTGACATGTCAGATGAGAGGAGGCTCTGGAAGAAGCTGCCAAAGCAATAGCACAAATAAATGCCAGACACAGGCACTGCTTGATGTAGGATTACAAACACTGTACCTCTCATCAATTCAAATTTAGCTGATATGTAAAGCCAGCGGTGGGGGAACATCACAGGAGCAGCAGGAGCACAGAGGGCTGATGGGTACCTGGGCACGGTGACGGGAGGCAGGGGGCCCCTGAAGGCCTCTCCCTGTGGCACAGCAGCAGTGATTGGGTTTGCCAGGAGAAAGCAACACTTCTGGAATTGCCCTCCCGACATATGGCACGAGGGGTGCTGGCTAATTTGCCCCTCTGCCCTTCCCTGTGCTGTGTCATCAATCACTTGACTTTTGAACAGCCCGGAGCCATCTCCCTCCCTCTCACTCTTTTTATTTTTTCACTTTGTTTCCCCTGCTTTCTTTCTTTTCTTGAGAAGTGCAAAACCAAACTCAGTGCAAGATTCATGCTCATCTCTCAACCCTGACTTTATATGAGGAAAGCCTTCCAGAGCCCAATTACTCCAGCCAACAATTAGCAGTGGATGCCAGGATGCCCAGAATGGGCTGAATCTCACCCCCTGCATTATTCACAGGCCAGGAATCACATGTTTGGGGAGCTTTTCATTGTCATTGCATGGAAAAGATCTTACCAGGAACAGATATGATGATTTCTTTGGCTTTCAGTGGCCTCAGTGTCACTGGAGCTCAGGACACTGTTATTGCTGGTGTTGGAAAGAAGATGCTGAAAAAGGCAGACAAAGCTCCCATACAGTGGGAGGAACTTCCTAATATTCCTATTCCACTTCTTTTGCACATAACATAGTGTCATGTTATCAATATAAAAATATACTGTCTCTTTGTAATCTTTACATGTCTTGTTTATTCAGTGAAGATGAGGAGTGACGCTGTTGAAGTTGGTTGGAAAGATGCAGGTGGAGAAAGTCTTTACCTTATAATTAATCACAGCTCTGGGCTTCACATTCATACCTGCCTTCAAACCGCAGCCTGCTCTTCATTTACCAGGAATAAAACACTATCTACTGAATCCAGCTTTTAAAAACTAAAGGTTATGTAAATCTCAGGAAATCCCACTTTATATATGCATTTGTTCAACAGGTGTATGTAAGATAACATGAAAAACACATCAGATTAAAAAAACCCTGGTTTAAATAAGATAAATAAGTATAAATGCATATTCTAAAATGTCTATTTGTGACATATTTTGCCTTGACTTGCAATACCCTCTCTTCTGAAAGAATCATAGAACCACAGAATATCCTGAGTTGGAGGGACCCACAAGGATCATCCAGTCCAACTCCTGGCCCTGCACAGATGATCCCACCCTGTCTCTTGAGCTCTGTCAGCCTTGAGGCTGTGACCACTGCCCTGGGGAGGTTGTTCAGTTCCCAATCACCCTCTGGGGGAAGAACCTTGTCCTGAAATCCAACCTAAACCTCCCTGACACATCTTCATGCCATTCTTGTACAGCACCTTCATATCACTTTTGCTTCTTTGTCCCTATTTTACTATTTATACAACAGATTTTACTGAAAAGCCAGAAAGACAATGAAAGCTTGGTGTCAGACTGCTGACTGATATTTTCCTAAAATCAGGTCCCTCCTTCCCGCTCATGGAGTAATTAGCTGGAAAGACTGTGTGGCTATCACTTATATCCTGAAAAAGGTAATCCTCTTGCTGTCTCCTTCCTCTAGCAGGACTTCAGTCCTGCCAACCCATCTTCCCAAGGCAATGGAGACTCGGTGCTGAAGGTTAAGTCGTGCTTTACATCGCACAGATTTAAGGCTGAATTCTGGCTTAGTTCAGGAGATTTAAAACTGTGTAAGCAGAGGCAGAATTTGGCCTAACTCTGTAATCTTTGCTCAAAATTAAAGCTGAATAGATAGCAATAGACTGCCTTTTTTTTTTTTTTTTTAATATGAAAATATTATCTTCTCAGTCTGAAAAAGCTTTTGTAGATCCAGCGTCATTCAGGTCCTTAATGGATTGCTCTGTGTCACTGCAGTGAAAACTGAAGATTAATCTATTCGGATCAACAAATGGAAAAGTGATACAGGGAAGTCAAAAACCGAGATCTTTTTAAGAAAATACAGGGTAATGACTTTATCTATCATGTTTTGTATTGATTAAGTTTAAATGTTTCACCTAATTTGCCCTGATATTTAAAATCTACAGCCTGGGTCTCACAGCCCTTCCCACCACCTTTTAGCACCCACAAAAAGTTTCTTCTCTGGAGATTTGCTTTTGCCAGCCCTGATTTATTGCTCACAACTCTCAGTGTTATTGCCTTGTTTTTATCCTAACTGATACTGATGCTTAAATAATTCTGTTTACCAGCAAGTCATCTAATCATCGCTTTACATAATCATATTTATATTAAGGAGATAGGAACAATTAACTTTGTTTTAAGTGTAGTTATTTGAAATACAGTAGTGGTAATATCTGCCAGAAGCAAATAAACATATTAGCAGGAAATGCTTAAATGATCTGGATAACCCTATGAGCCAGCATAGCAGGTGGTAATATCCTGTTTTTAAATTACATTTCAGCAAGTGAACATAATAAATCCTCTTGTGTTATATATTTCGCTGGTAGCAACTTATACTCACATTATTCTATTTGACCTCATTACTGCTAATCATTATCACATTTTTAATAGCTGCCACAGTGAGTGAAACAGTTAATACAGTATTTCTTGCCGAAAGAGAGCCTGTCAGGTTATTGATGACAAATTAAAATTAATAAAGAAGATCTGTGTTGAATTTGAGGGAATGGAATAACTGCGAGCATCCAGATGATTGGAAAGGCCTCTGGGGTACTCTGTGAAGAGTAATGTTTTTGGTGTACGTGTATTGTCTTGAAAGGAACGCTAAAACTGCCAAATCTCTGCTTTTGCCTGGAAGACTTCCTGAAATAGGAGCTGTATTCTTTTGGCCCTCATCACATGTAATTTATCCCTGGGAGAGTTATTTCCTGCTCTGCACACCTCCTCTTGCTGCTGTAATAACAGCCAGTTGTTGGGGCTCCGCGCTTTTATTTACCTCGCTGAGGATCTTTACTAGAACCATCACTGCCAGGTCCAGATGAGGCAGTAAATAAGTAAAACTCCAATCCTGAATTCCTTCCCTCGCTCTTTGCTGGAAATTTAGCCTATTGCTGTTTATTTAAAACTTTCTGGGGCTCTCCAAACCTCCTGGCAGCGGCAGCAGAGCATCACTGGCCTGGTGTCCGACAGCGGAGCCCACGGCGGGGAGCGGGCGCTAACTAACTGATTTTATAAAAAATTAATGCATTTACATATCCCCCAAATGCTCCTGCTCGTGTTTATTAGAGGTGAGGGCTCCGTGGGGAGAGGGTGGGAGCTGTTCCCTGTAGAGGAGGGGGCTTTTCAAGGCCATCCTGAGGTCCTGAATTAATTGCACGCCGCGGTATTAGCTCAGCCCGTCGCAGACAGTCGTCCACACCGCAGAATCACCGCACATAATTTTGACTGTGCCCAGGAGGCAGACCAGGGAGACTGAATTATCTCTTACCAAAAGAGAAAGTAGTCCTTTGAGGTCAACGGCGGGGGTCGGCGGGGGGTCAGCGCAGAGAAAACGCCAACGCCAGAGCTGCCCTAAAAAGGGAAAAAATACTGGTCCAATTACGGGGTGTAAGCAACTCATGCAGGATTTTTTCACACAGAGGAGGTCTTTTTGGAATAGAGAAGGAAACAGCCACCAGTAACAGCAGTGGCATTGCGGGGAGGTACTCACACGAAATTTTTGAAGTGAAAATAGAGGGTGCAGCTGTTAATTGCCTGGGAGCTGTTAAGTGGCAAAACTGCTGTTGTAGCATTCAGTGGATTCATCTGTGTTTTCTGAGTATGAAACAAAGCTCTGGTTGGTCATATGCTCTTCTGGTCTGTGATATTGATATGCTTTGTGTACAGAAAGGGTGATGTCTTAACTTTAAAACATTAACCAAACAAGAAGTGGCCAAAAATAGGGTTGTTTCTCTTAGGAGTTACATTTCTTTTAGGAGTTATTTAGAATTAGCTGCATTTGAAGGGGGAAAAAGCGGCATTATGGGCTTCTGAGCTGTAGAAAACTGGAGCAAATTTGAGAGGTCTAAACTCTCTCTGAAAGTTCAACCACAGCAAATCCTCTCCCCGCCCCTGGCCTGGGACATGAGATCTTTTTGGAGTTCCAGCACTCAGTGATTGGACATGTAATTAGAAGATCTCAGGGGAGGGTTAGGTTGGATACCAAGAAAAGGTTCTTCCCCCAGAGGGTGGTTGGGCACTGAACAGGCTCCCCAGGGCAGTGGTCACAGCACCAAGGCTGCCAGAGCTCAAGGAGCATTTGGACAATGCTCTCAGGGTCAAGGTGGGTTTGTTGAGGCGTCTGTGCAGGGCCAGAAGTTGGACTGGTAGATCTTTGTGGGTCCCTCCAGCTCAGGATGTTCTGTGATTCTATGGTTTAGATCTCCATCTATGCCTAGAAATGCATCTTTACATGCAGGATGAAGGGCACTGAGAGCCCAAGTGCTGAAGGTGGAACTTGTGTGGTTGACAAATACCACTCCAATTGCTCTGCCGGTGAAATTTGGAATAAAAATATAGGAAATGAGGAGTTAATTCAATTAAACATTTTCCCACCCACATTTTACCTTTCCTCACCACTCAAGGGAATCATTCATGGAAAGTATATCACCAGCAGACTTATTTTTACCATTATTTTTAACTTAATGAGTATACCTTCCACATCAGAGGGAAAGTACAAAGGTTAAATTTTACATTAAGAGCACATTGCAACACGGTATGCAAATATCCCTATGCAAATCCAAAGCAGGCGGAAGATAAATGTGGTATATTTTTAACCAGTTAACTATGACTGTGAAGTATGGAGCAAGATATTCAGTAGTTTCATTTTATATCTTTCTTGTAAATAATGCATAAAGTATGTAGATGTTGTCAAAATATGATGAAGCTATTAGCTTTATAGTTTTCATAGTTAAGAATGTGTTCAGCATGTAGCTCCTAATAACTCATTTCCAAACGCAGACACCATTATAAAATATTTCTTGTTCAAGTGAACGTTATCATGTGACATAATGATTTTGCTTAAAACCAAGTTAAATGAGGAGTAAAATTAAACAATATTGCTTGAATTGTGTTTGACTAATTTTGTGTCACATTATATTAGCCGAGCTTTCAAAATATGTGTTAATGACAAATAGTGTAAGCCCCTAACATACTTTATATGTCTGTAAAATCACCCTTAAGTCATTAGCTTTTAAAGGTTCATTTTGTTTGCAGTTTTTGTAGCCACTGGCTTTTTAGTGATTACTTTTGTCTATGAAACTAGACATGATTAAAAAAGAGATATTTTACATAAGTCTTTGGGACTTATTGCCATATTATGGGGGCATACTGTGTGCATTAAAACAATGCCTAATAATTGATGAGCTCTGCACTTTGGAGGTAAACAGAGTTAAGGGTGAATTTTAATGTTTACATCGTATTTACATAAGAACCACACTGAGCTCTTAATCAACAGTTTGTTTCTTTTACATCTGGATTTATCTGTTCCCTGCTACGAAAATCTTTCATTCCAAATGCAACCAAAGTCTTAGAGATCACTGGGTTTTAATTCAGAAATCACTGAATCTTAGAATCACAGAATGTTTTGGGTTTGAAGGACCTTAAAGCCCATCCAGTTCCACCCCCCTGCCATGGTCAGGGACACCTTCCACTATCCCAGTTGCTCCAAGCTCCGTCCAACCTGGCCTTGGACATTTACAGGGATGGGGCATACACAAAAATTCCCAAATTTGTTTCAATATTATAAGTGCCTTCTAATATACACTTCTAATGTGTCCCAGGTCCACCAGAGTTTGGCAGTGGGGACTTGCAGCATTTGCAGCCTTCACAGCATGGGTGGAAAAGCTTCTTCAGACTTATCATCACTGGGGCAAGATTATATATAAAATATATATATAAAATATACATATTCAGGGGTCATGGTGCTGAAACAGAGAAGGGTATAAAGCTGCACCAGTTCCTTTTCTGGATGGGCCTTCAGACATATCCAAGACTTCATGCCCAGATGGACATCTCTGGTCTTTATTTAGCCATTTTCCTGAATTTATCTGTTATTTTCTCTTTCTCTGTTCTGTCTTGCTTGAAATAAAGAGGAAAGGTGGGTGTCCAGCCACACTGTGTCTCCTGAGGCGATTTCAGAGCAGTGTTTACCCCAGCACTGGTCACTCAGAAATACAGAGTGTTCTTTCCAGGTGAGACCAGGACCAGGCAGGTCTAACACTGGCTCTTGAGTCTTTCCTCAGAGGGAAAAGAATGACCTCTTATTTGGTGATGTCTTTCTATATATATTTAGCTATGTAAAAAAAAAAAAGGGAAAAAGCCTCCCCAATGGACTGGGGTGATGCCAAATGGCTAAGTGGGAGGTAAGGGCAGGATACTGATGGGGGTGGGAAGGTGCAGAGAGAGAGCAATGTGCTGTTCCTAAGTGTTTCAGTGCTCAACTTCTTTGATAAAATCTTCATTCTGCCCACCCTACCCTGGTGCCTTAGAAAGCTACAGCTTTATCTCAAGAATTTTCCCTCTGGACACTTGTCAGAACAAAGAGTATGGACTTTGCATATCATTTATCCTCTTGTATATAAGGAGCTTGTCACATCTTAATGTTGAACCTCACCAGAGAGCAGACCTCTGGAGCACTCGGAGCTCTGCTTTGCATTTGGGTGGGAAAAGCGGATCTGCGGGGCTGCTCCAGCTCCTGCCTGTGTCTCACGGCTGCTCTGCCCCTTCCTGCTGTGCAACACGTGCTTTTGGCTCCCTGGAATGGAAGGGGGGCAATAACAACCTGGGCTCTTCTGGAAATCGCCCCGAGGTGACGAAATTCCTTTATTAGCGGCTTTGTCAAACTTCTGATTACACAGTCACAGAATATCCTGAGTTGAAGGGACCCACAAGGATCATTGAGTCCAACTCCTGGCCCTGTACAGGACCATCCCCAAGAGTCACACCATTTGCCAAAAGGTATGATGTGCTTTCATAATATGCACACAAAATTAAAATTGCCTGTAAGGGCTCAACTTCTTTGGCATCTCAATTAGGGTTTTGAACTGGTGCTACTTGTGCCCATCCTAATTTAGGAAATGAAAAAAAAAAAATCCCAAGAAATTACATTCTGTTATGTTATCAGTGTTTGAACTCACAGGATCACAGAATCCCAGAATGTTCTGAGTTGGAAGTTACCCACAAGCATCATCAAGTCCAACTCATAAGTGAATGGCCCTTATGGGGATCAAACTCACAACCTTGGCCTTATTAGCACTCAAAGATTTCAGAATAATGACTTAACCTTCTTTTGCTGTGGAAGAATTTATTTTCACCTGGGGGAGGTCTCCTGGCAGAGGAGACAGGGAGGATCTGGGTCCTGTGTTTAGGTCCTGGCTGAGGAGGGAGAGCAGCAGCTCAAACAGCTCAGTCTGGACCAGCCTCTGAGGCTCTGCTGGGTCCTGGATACCCATCCAGGGTCGAGGTCCCAATCTGCCATCTGGGTGAAGAGGTTCTCACTGAAGTGCCAAGAGCTGGATGAAGAAATGGGACATCAACATCTCAGTGTTCATCTAGTTCCTGAAAATAAAGATCACAATTAAGATATTTTACAGTGGAAGGTATTAAACACTCCTGACATAGTGATCACCAAGGAAAGGTGATTCCCAGGCATTAGGGATAACAAAGCTTCTAGTTAAAGCTAGTTCTTTATCCAGGGGACTGCTTTCATACCTTGCACTTGTCTATTCAAATCCTTTGCAGACCAAAATATTTAATGACAAAATTTTGTTACCAGGTAAAATACATTCCGAATATTTGGGGTCTTTTGAAAGAATATGCAAGACCCATTGTGATTCCTTCAGTTTGCTGATTTCTGAGTGTCACATAGAAGTTCAGAGGCCTTTCTGACAACTTTCAGAAGAGACAAGCTGTCAAGGAGCAAGTTGAACAGCAGAATGGTTGAAGATGGGCCTGATCATATCAGCTAATATTCTACTGGCCTCTGATTAATACTCTGTATTCCATCTATCATGATGCAAGGACAGTTCTGCCACACTGTTACCCTGAGTTGATTGAACTGGTTATTCCATAGCTATTTCTGGAAGATCAGTAGAAGAAAAACAAAGCAGGTGAAATGGATAGCTGGCAGTGAAGCTGTTTAAATATTTATAAAACAGTTAGCTAAGATTCAGGAGCCATTTAACAGAGCCAAATTTGATGCATTAAGATGAATAATTGCTCTTCTGTAACACCATTCCATTTATTTATTTATTTAGTCCTCATATCACTACTTTCCCTATGACTTGAAGAAAGATTTGGAAAGCAATATATTGTCCTTGGATCAGACTCTGAATGATCATAAAATGTCAGTCTGGAATTAAGCCATTTTTACAGAAAGAGGTGTTGATTTTCTCTGCTGTGTTGGGAGGAGAATTTGGGAAAGGGGAAAGGAAGGGGAAGGGGAAGGGGAAGGGAAAAGGGGAAGGGGAAGGGAAGGGAAGGGAAGGGAAGGGAAGGGAAGGGAAGGGAAGGGAAGGAAGGAAGGGAAGGGAAGGGAAGGGAAGGAAGGGAAGGGAAGGGAAGGGAAGGAAGGGAAGGGAAGGGAAGGAAGGGAAGGGAAGGGAAGGAAGGAAGGGAAGGGAAGGGAAGGGAAGGGAAGGGAAGGGAAGGGAAGGGAAGGGAAGGGAAAGAAAAGAAAAGAAAAGAAAAGAAAAGAAAAGAAAAGAAAAGAAAAGAAAAGAAAAGAAAAGAAAGAAAAGAAAAGAAAAGAAACTGTTATTTACCCCAAAGAATTAATTTCAAGGAATTAAAAATGTATTTATTTTTATTTTATTTTCAGACTGGAGAATCAGTGTTGTAACAACAGGAGAAAGATCCATAAATTAATTTAGAAATGGCTTTGAAAATAAGGATAAAAACTGTATATTTTTTAGAATGCGAGATTTACATCTGAAGGAAAATATTTAATGTTTTAAATTCACCAGTGTTCCCCAGACCCTTTAGTACAGCCCAGTGTATGCTTAGAAAGAGCTACTTCATCTATTTAATTAAGAGAAACTACTATCAAAGCAGATTTCGCATTTAAAATTCGTGTTTAAACTTCTCACAGATTAAGTGAGCTTAAACAGTTGCTATTCCTGACTTTAACAGCATTATAAAATACATTAGAGATTGAGAGGATAAAATTCTGCCATGTTAGGTTATAACCTAACTGCTATTTGCAGTTGTAAGGACTACTAATGGCGCAGGGACAAGATTTATTATAGTAAAGACATCCTGCTTAACATTACCCTTGTCATTCCATTAATAATGACTGCTTATGAGCCATCTCCTTGGCATCTTTGTTGTCCTGAAAACTTAAAACTCACAGCACAATTCTTTACGATGTGCTACATTGCCCCCTCTGGGTATTCCTGACCATTATCCCATTTGGTTATATTCAAAACTGCTGCCTCCTGAGAGAGCATTAGGGCCGACCTTTAACCCTGCAATATTCTTGGTTCAAATGGCGTAATAACATGTAGTGAATATTTACAAGCATACTTATACCATAATAGAGTACTGCTGTGAACATTAGCACATATTTTCTGCTCAATCAGGCTTTGATGTAGAGCTTGGCTTGTACCCTGGAGAAAATGCAGTCCCCAATAAGCTGTGCTAGTGGAACACCCTTGAACCTAAACAGCTCATGCCACGCAGACCCCTCCATGCAGATTAGCAGCAAACATACCCACTTGCCATGTGGGCATTCCCGGCAGCACACGAGGTCTTTGGGAGCCTGTGAGGGGGAGGCACAGCCCCTCGTGCCACACCTGGGGTTTGAGTGAGTTCTTGACTCCCTCCAAGCTGTTGAACCCCCTCAAGACCTCGACGGATCAGAGGGCTGTGCAATCTCCAACTGTATGAAGTTCAACAAGGGCAAGTGCCAGATTCTGCACCTGGGATGGGGCAACTCTGGATGTACAGACAGACTGGGGAATGAGATGCTGGAAAGCAGTGCCAGGAAAGGCACCTGGGAGTACTGGTCAGTGGCCAGTTGTCCATGAGCCAGCAGTGCCCTGGCAGCCAGGAGGGCCAACCCTGTCCTGGGGGGCATCAGGGACAGCATTGCCAGCCAGGCCAGGGAGGGGATTGTCCTGCTCTGCTCTGCCCTGGGGCGGTCTCACCTGGAATATTGGGGCAGTTTGGGGTGACACAATATAAGGAAGATATTAGGCCATTAGAGAGAGCCCAAAGGAGGGCAACAAAGATGGTGAAGCTCCTTGAGGGGAAGTCATGTGAGGAGTAGTTAAGGGCATTTGGTGTGTTCAGCTGGAGAGGAGGAGACTGAGGGGAGATCTCACTGCAGTTACAATTTCTTGGGGAGGGGCAGAGGAGGGGCAGGCACTGATCTCTGCTCTGTGGGCACCAGGGACAGGGCCTCAGGGAATGACCTGAAGTTGTGTCAGGGCAGTTTTAGATTGGATGTTAGAAAAAGGTTCTTCCCCCAGAGGGTGGTTGGGCACTGAACAGGCTCCCCAGGACAGTGGTCACAGCACCAAGGCTGACAGAGCTCAAGGAGCATTTTAGTTGATACTCTCAGGCACATGGTGTTGCTGGTGAGGTTGTTTGGATCTAGTGGAAGGTGTCCCTGCCCATTGCAAAGGGGTTGGAATGAGATGGTCTTTTGGGTCTTGGAATGGACTGCCCAGGGAAGTGGTGAAGGCACTGTCCCTGGGGGTGTTTAAGGAGATTGGACATGGCACTCAGTACCATGATCTGGTTTACATGGTGCTGTTGGGTCCCAGGTTGGACTCCATGAGCTCAGAGTTGTTTTCCAACCTAATTGATTCTGTTGTGCTGTAATTGTGTCTCTTCCAACCCAAACCATACTAGAATTCCATGATTCTGTGACATATCACTTTGACATGATACACAGGTGAAACCTAGGGCACAAAAAAGGCCTCTCAGCCAGGTTAGTGGCTTTATTACTAATTTGAGTGTAGATTTTTATAAACTTTTTTTCCTTCCATCACTGTTTTATCTTTCCTTCAGAACAAGGCTCTTATTCCCTGTTTGTTATTAAATCCACTGTTGCCGTGCTTTGCTCTCTGCCTGCTTCTGTAACGTGCCCAGTGGAGATTTGATTGCAAGTGCAAGAGGTTTTCTTGTGGAAGTTTTCTGATTGTCAGGGCTTGGAGGAGAAAGGGTCACTTCTCAGTTTTGTTGGTTTATGAGTGTGTTGTTAATCTGCTTAGAAGAGTCCAGCCCAGAGGTAACGTGAACATTTGAAAGAAGAGTCTCTTGTGGTTATGAAAAACTTTGACTTGGCAATATCTGTCTGTCTTCAGCCAAAGACAGAATAAACCTTCCTTATTTTCTTGGTGTAACTTATAAACCTGTTACAGTTTTTGCATTAAAATCTCCCTATACAAAGGAGATGTCCATTTTTTGATATTTTATTCATAAGATCCCTCAAGGTGTCATTGAAATTCTCTCAGTCTTTCATCAGCGTGATCCACTCTTGGAGAGTACACCTGCACAGTAGATGAAATGGTTGTCCTCAGAGAATAATGGCAGCTATCCTGATATTAATTTGGTTCCAAGTAATTATCAAGTTCATATCTTTCAGTTTACTGGGGAACTTTTTCTTCCTTTTGACTTTCTTTCTTTTTTTTTTTCCTAAATAGAGTTAACAGGGCTTGTTAATGCTGCTCCAGACTCTCCATACAAACTGATCCTCTTCTCTGTGACTTCAGCTCAGGTTGATACCTTTAACCATGACTTTTTGTCCTGAAATTATTATTATATGGTGTGTGAAGATCAATAATGTGCCACACAGAAATTTGTACCTGATGTGTGTAGTTATTGCTGTGGGAAAATAAGATGCCTTTGCTCTATGGGTTACACCCCTGTGTAAGTGAACAGTTGGATTCAAGTCTGTAGTGGCCTCTCTCCAGATCATTTAGCTGGTTGTTTTTTTTCCATAAGAATATTGAGCAATACAGTCAGAATACAGGTACATCTCCATTGAGTGGCATCTCTGCTGGGAACAAATCCCTCACCTTGTCCTGCAGAGCTGTGTGAGCAAACCATGGCTCCAGCAAGGCTTGTGATGATGGAAGAACAACTCAGAACCTTAGGATTCTTGAGAAGCTACTTCAGTGATTAATATTTTCAAACTTATTATGGTGCATCAGCATTTTTGGGCTCATTGGAGAGACACTGCTCTATTCATCCCACAGCAAGAGGAGCTCACAGGATGGGTAAGGTTGGAAGGCACCACAGTGGCACATCTGGTCTCACCTCCCTGCTCAAGCAGGGTCATCCCAGAGCACATGACAAGTATCACAGTCAGTTCTGGAATATCTCCAGCAAGGGAGACTCCACACCCTCTCTCAGCCTGTTCAGTGCTCGGTCACTGCTTGGGAAGAAGTTCTTTCTTCCTCATGTTCAGGTGGAATTTCCTGGGTATCAGTTTCTGCCCATTCCTCTTGTGCCATTGCTGGGCACCCCCAGGCAGACCCTCTCAGGATCCTCTTGGGAGGACCAGCTCTGGCAGCACATGTTGGGGTCTCTCCAATTCAGCCCCTCCTCTTGCACACCTCTGTGAGGTATTTGAACACCTCTGTCTGTGATGATTATGACAGAAGAGCCAGTTTAAACACATTATCTGAAAATAAAGAGTTTTTAAACTTTGTATTATTATGGGTGTTGCTGCAGCACAGTAGTCTGGGCAGAGGAGCCCAGGGGCTTTCTCTTGATTATTAGGGGTTTCTCCTTCTTTCTCTTGGCTTCTACCAACCAAATAGTGCTTTGAAGGAAGCCTGCAAGAAATCCTGTGTGTGCTTCAATTCTTTCATTTTTTTTCTGTTCACATCACTCCCTTTTTCCCCCCATTGGCAGTAAATCCTTAGACTGAGCCATCCATTTATTACCTGTTGGCAATTGTTCAGTCCTCCAGTCCACAGTGATCTGTTTTTAGCTGCCAATAGTGCAGCATTAACAAATCTGTTCTGATATTTATCTGTGGCAGTGTCTTTTGTTAAATGAGGAATACAAAGTTTAGGACATACTGTATTGGGAGTTTTATTGCATCAGGTAGGGCACTTAAAACTTCCCTCCAGTGTTTGTCCAGCGTGGGATAACCTCCTAACCACTCTGTGCATCCCATGATCCAGTTTTTTCCTATATGTTTTTGAGGTGTTGCTTCCCACAAAAAGAAGGTTCAATGGGAATAATCTTTGTTTCTTTCCTGAATATTTTATAGAAAAATCTCAATTTCATGGAAAACACTGAATAGCTTATTGATCTGGTTTTTTTTTTTTTTTTTTCATTTTCTCCTGTGGAATTATCTCCACTTCTACATGGAAAGTATTTTGAATCCCTATAGATCCCACCACCTCAGACTGACAGCCCAGGGCTGTATCAGAGGGAGGATTCAGGCCCCAAGCCTGAGCCTGGGCTGGTTGAAGCAGTCTGAGGGCTGCATGTGCACTGGCATCACAAAACCAAAAGGTCCTGTTTATTCCAACCTGCTCATAAAATTATTTATTTATTTAATAATTCTTATTTATTAATTATTTATTTATTCACTTGTTCTTGTTTCTTTTTTTTATTTATCCATTTATTTGGAGAATGGTGTGGGTTATAAATTGCATTAACATAAGGAAATGCTCACTCGATAATTGTGATTTACACTCCTTTTTATTTTCTTTTGCAGAATGCTGGTGGCTTTAATTAACCACCCTGCAGATGGATTGGATAAATGATTCGTTTCACAACACATCTCCATCTTTTTCAGACATCATATACTTAAATTGCAAATTCTCCTGAACTGTAACCCGGTGTCTTATGGCTCTTGATTCTACATTTCCCTGCAGATCTTCCATCTTCAGTCTTGTCAGAGCTGGAGGATGTGACTGTTAGTAAAAGGTATTAAACTGCAGCAACCCCCCAACATTCAAATGACGTAAAATGGTCTGATTTAAGACCACCAAGACAGAAAACCAGGGAAGAACTTGTGTAGGTTTTTTTCCAGTGGCTTGTAGTTGTGTGCAATCCATGTGGCAACAAGGATGCAGATCAAGGACCTGTTGCTACAGGGGTAATGATTTAAAATGCAAGATGGTTGATTTAGAATGGATATTAGGAAGGAATCCTTCCTTGTGAGGGTGGTGAGATCCTGGCACAGGTTGCCCAGAGAAGCTGTGGCTGCCCCATCCCTGGAAGTGCCCAAGACCAGGTTGGACGGGGCTTGGAGCAGCCTGGGATAGTGGAAGGTGTCCCTGGTCATGGCAGGGGGTGGAATGAGATGTTTTTAAGGTGCCTTCCAACCCAAACCATTCTGGGATTCCATGATTCTCTAAGGATCACTTGTCATCCATAATGCAAACCACAAGACCTTCTTCTACATCTCTCCTCCTTTTGTCAAGGTCTGAGCAGCCACAAAGTTTGCAAAGTTTGCCTGATACACCAAAGTTGATCATCCAAAAACATGTTCTTCTCCTTGCCTAAATCTGCCCAAATTCAAATTACTGTCAGGCCAGTTTTCTGCCAAATTTTAAGATCTACTTTCCACTTTGAAACTTTTTTCATTGAGGAGCTTCAGCATCCTCTTTATTCAGAGGTGCCCAGGGCTGCATCAGGGCAGAGGCATCACAGTGGTTCTGTTTAATAGAATCACAGGATGATTTTTGCTGGTTAAGACCTCTAAGATCATCAAGTCCAACTTTTAATCCCACACTGCCAAGCCCACCACTAAACCATGTCCCATTTATGTCCCATCCATGTTTCACACACCCCTCTCTGGTTCCTGGCAGTCGGGGAGCCAATCCTGATTGGAAACTCCACTGATCAATGCAAAAGGCAAAACCTCCAATAAATTCAGTCTGTCAAAGGCATCATCCAGAAAGGAGGTTTTCAGGCTGAGATGAGGTTTGGCAAATTTATAAGCATTTGGGAACGGGGTTGTAAATGAGAGAATTAAAGCCACCGTTGACATCGGTCTGGATTTTCTGTGACTCTCCACATGTAATTTTAATTTTCAAGAACAGGCTTTGGTGCCAAGGGCTTTATAGGCAGAGGAATTACTTACAAAAAACTTGAGTATGCTTGATTTCCTATCTGCAGTGACAAAACCCATTTTTTAACAAGTTTTCTTGCACTTGAAATTAAGAATACCTTTTTTTTGACTACTCAGCACACTTTTTCTTCCTCTCCTAGATTTAGGGATTTTTTGTTTATTTTTGTTTGTTTTTGTTTGTGGTTTTTTTGTTTGTTTGTTTGGAGTTTTTTTTCATTGTTTGGTTAATTTTGGGTTTTTTTGGTTTAGTTTTGACTTGGTTGGGTTTTTTTGTTTTGAGGGGTTTGTTTGTTTGTTTTGTTTTGTTTTGTCGTTGTTGTTGGTTTGGGTTCTTTTTCAAGGACATGGACATAAAAAATACACTCTCTCAAAATCTTGTGTTTAAAAACAAGGAAGTTTTAAAAAATGTGTACATGTGGCACTTGGGGACATGGTTTAACGGCGAGCTTGGCAGTGCTGCGTTAATGGCAAGACTCGATTAATCTTAGAGTGCTTTTCCAATCTAAATAATTCTGTGATTCTATGGAAAGCACAAACCTTGAGCCCTTTCCCTGGAGGACAGGTTTCACTGAACATGCCTCATGTGCCCCTTTTCCCTCTTGGGCTCATCCTCTTGCTGGTTGTTCTAACATTTGTGAGAGGTTGTTGCTATGGCACAGACCTTTCTGAGGATTTAATGACCTGTACTACTTTGCATTCAAAAGTTTTACTAATCTCCTGCTTAAAATGGCTTTTAGAGATGTGCAGGAGCAAGGATCCTATTTTAGTGCTCTGTTCCCACAGGTGAATTTTCTTTAAGACTCACAGAATCGCTGTGGGGTGGCTGTGTTTCTTTACCTTGGGAACCTCGTGGCTGATGATACTTTGCTAAATATCCTGAGTTTTAAATTCATCCAAAGGCTGTTGGCTGTGAAATCCCTCGAGGGCAGGGATGAGCAGGGGCTGTGGGAAGGGGGGCCTGGGATGCACCAGTGCCTCGGCACCCCCCATTAATAGCTTAACTTCCCCATTTTGAATATCTTGGGGTGGTTTGTGCACTTTTGGCTCAGGGCACAGCATCTGGATGTCAATAAATGGGGTTGCTTTGCCCTGGAGCACAGGACAGGATCAGGTCCTTACACCTCTAACAAATTCCAGCTAAGTTAAGGGGTTTTTTCTTCTTCTTTATTCCTTTTTTTTTTTTTTTTTTTTGCCCCTCTGATGCCTTTTTCCTTCAGAAATAACTGTTTATAATCAGTTTAATGCAGATGAAACCATTACTTCTTCACTCTTCAGAAACTCTTTATGCTTCTTAATTAAAGCCTTTGTCTGAACACAAAATAATTAATACATAAAATGAAGCAGAGGGAAAGAATCGACTGTGAAACTAGTCACTCAGTTGTATATTTAAACAATATTTAATCATTAGAGTAACACAGTGCTTGCACTTTTGGAAAGAAAACAAGCCTTATACTTCATGTTTATTTAACACTTTGACTAGTTCATTCTTGGAGGTATGAAATGAGGCTTATAGAGTGCCAGAGCAGTAAATCATACCTTCTGAAAATTACTGGGTCTTAAACAGTAGTGTCATTTTAAACCTAAACAGTTCAGTGGCGCACCAGCATATAAAAGTGACCTCTTAGAACAACATCTACTGTTTACACTGAAAGGCAAGGCAAGGAAATAAAAACAAGGCATAAAACACGGTGTAGTAAGGGTGTCATTTACTTGTGTTTCTGCCTCTGTTCTGGATGCTGATGGGTGTGATGGCTTTCATACAGTTAATGCGTTAAAGACAGACAGTGCAAAAAGTGCCATGAACTTGCAAATATGTGCTTATAACAACTGTGTAGAGCAAAAAAATTGGGCAGCTTTTCACAGCCAAGCACTTTCCATCAGTATTTTGCTCAGATTTTAAACCACATTTGTGTTGGCAAAGGGATTTCTCACTTTATAACTTCTGATTTTTTTTTTTTCTTAACTAATGTTCTAACGTAAGAATTTATGGTCAGGAATATTTGCTGGGGAAAACCCACACAAATTCAAGGCAAATATTCAGTCTCTTTTGTGGCGAGTGAATGCTGAATGTTTGAATTGTAGGTGTGATTTGCTTGCACTTTGCAAGCACAAAGGCACCGGTTCATCAGAGATTGGATATAGGTTTTTATAGCCAGCTACACACTTGGCTTCTGAGTACAGAATAACCACAGACTTTGGCTCAGAAGTGCCTATTTTTTGCCAAAATTGTTCAGTAACACTGTTTGCCAAGTTGTACTTCAGAGAGAAGTGGGTAGAGAAGGGTTTGTGTGGTGTGTAGGTGAATATTTGCAGTGAAAACCCAGACTCCTCTTACCCTGAGACATGGATTATCTCCATGGTTTGGTGATTCAACACATTTAAAACGTCTTCCTAAGTCTGGCCCACTGCAGAACAGATACAGGTTTATTACCTGGTCTCAGGGGACTTTGCAGGGCTGTTCATTCTCCTAATTGGATAAATGGAGGTAAAATTGGCTTATGGAGGTAAAAAAGCAAAAGCACCTTCCCAGCTGCCACTCAGCCCTTGCCTTGCTCATGGGCTACACTGACCCAGGATGCTCCTCCAGCCAGTCTGGCTCGTTATCCCTTGATGGGTGGGCAGAAAGGCTCTGCTGATCCTGTTTCTGACACATTTGTGAGTGAGAGATGTGGGTTTGTTTTTTTGTGGGTTTTTTTGGTAGGATTTGGAGAGGTTTGTTGGGGGGTTGTAGGTTTTTGTTGTTTGTTTGTGGGGTTTTTTTTGTTTTGTTTTGTTGTCGGGGGTTTTTTGGGGGGGAGTCTTTGTGTGTGTGTGTTTTTTAACTCTTGTTTGTTTGTTTGTTTGTTTGTTTTCTTAAGAGGAGAACACATTAACATTTACATTGCATTTATCTTCAGGAGCAAGTCCAGACAGGACCACAAAGATGCTCCAAGGGCTGGAGCCCCTCTGCTCTGGAGCCAGGCTGGGAGAGCTGGGAGTGTTCACCTGGAGAAGAGAAGGCTCCAGGGAGACCTGAGAGCCCCTTCCAGTGCCTAAAGGGGCTCCAGGAGAGTGGAGAGGGACTGGGGACAAGGACCTGGAGGGACAGGACACAGGGAATGGCTTCCCAGTGCCAGAGGGCAGGTTTAGATGGGATGTTGGGAAAGAATTCTTGGCTGTGAGGGTGGTGAGGCCCTGGCACAGGTTGCACAGAGAAGCTGTGGCTGCCCCATCCCTGGAAGTGTCCAAGGCCAGGTTGGACGGGGCTTGGAGCAACCTGGGATAGTGGAAGGTGTCCCTGGTCATGGTAGGGGGTGGCACTGGATGGGCTTTAAGGTCCCTTCCAACCCAAACCATTCTGTGATTCTGTGATTTCGGAGCTCTTAGCTCACATATTATGTTGTTCATGTGCAAGGTTAATATACTATCATATTGATATTGTTTTACAGACTGGTTCTGTGAAGCTTCTGTTTTAAAAAATCATACTGTTTTAAAGTCCTTGGACTACCCGACTGAGGTCTCAAAAGCTGGGGACCAAAGGTGAGACAGGACTTCTGCTGAATTAAAAACTCCTCCCTTAGGAACAGGTAATGATGTTTATTTCCATGTTTCCATCCCATCTGCCTTCCCTCCTGCAGGCACATCAGGAGCCTAATGAAGAGGAGTGATGGGTTTAAATTTGAAGAGCACATGGAATCTGCTTTTTTATTAGTTTGGATGCTGACTGAACAGAACATTGAAACTGTAATTATGAATATTTTGCAAATGTGAACCTTCAATTAACTGTATCAATTGTGTTTGTGAACTATGGAGAACTTACATTATTAATGAACACACAAGGTTAATATTAGTTTATTTATCATTTGGAATATGGCTTTTGAGTTAATCATACAAGTCCTGCCACATTCAATTTTGATTAATTCATGAAGTTCAGGCAGGCTTTGTTAAACAAATATTTATTATGTGTGATGTATTATAAAGTAATAAAGCATTTTTTCACCATCTCAGGTCCTATATACAAACATCTTCCAACATGGTGAAGACTCTAACATGGAAGCAAACATCCTTTTATTATGAGGACATCAAATAAATCATGAGAAGCACTTGTGTGATTTTTTTTTTTTTAAATTCAGATATAATCCTCATTGCATCGAGCAGGTTGCAATGTCATGCAGAGTGGTCTGCACATACCATATGGGTTTTGCTGTGCTGGTTGATGGCAGGATATTTGCTATAAGTCATCTCCTTTCTTCTCCTTTTACTCCATTTCAATGCAGTTGGAGAATAAGGCTGATTTAATGTGCAACACTATTTGTATCATGGCCAAATTACTAAAAATACTGAAGAATTTCAACAACTTGGTGATGCTAAGTTGGTGTTTTATGAAGTTTCATGTTATTCTTTGCTCACCTGCAGGGGTTTCAGGCTGGTGAACAGCTGTGTCTCCAAGCAGATCCTTGCCAATGGATCCCATTTGGAATGGAAGGAGGATTCTGACAGACCGACATAGCAACTTAGTTCAAATAGTCTGAGGCTTAAACTCCCTGAGTCATAAGACTGAAGGTATAAATCCCATGAATCAGAAACTTAGTTAATGAGTTCCTTTTGAAACAGGGATGTGTTCTCCTGAACGCCAATTTTGGCAGGTTTTTGGTGGGCAATAGGCCACATCTTAGAAGTGTTTGGAGGATTTAAGATTACTTCATTTAGGAATGAAATGTAAATTTTATTTTAAAATATGTAATTATAAGTTTATATGACAGAACTTATGTGTAGTTTATTCTGATTTAATGATGCTCAGGCCCTCCTTCCATACAGGCAAAGCAGCATCTTGACTTGGAAAGACCTGTGCATGATTCAATGATTTTTATTTCTTTTTTAATCTTGGCTGTGAAATATTTTGTTATTAAAGCTAACTTTTTTTTTTTAATAAATTATCTGTCAGCAATACATGAATTTAATTTATCTTTTCTTTGGTTTGGTGGGTAAAATAAACAAATAGTTGGGCAGCGCCTAAGTTAGGAAGGGCCTACTCCAGCATTCATTCAATTCAACCACGTCTGCTTTAACTAGTTTCGGTGTAGCTGTTACAATTTTCATCCATAATATATGACCAGTTTGTAAGAATTTCCTCTACATGTGAGAAACATACTTAATGCCAACGTTCTCAAATTGGAGTTAGTTATAAATAATGCACTAATAGATGTGAAGGAGCGTAAATGATTCCTTTGTGTTGTACCTGCGAGGTTGTTAGTGCTCCTTTAAAAAACAAACAAACCCTCTTTTGCAGGATATTTATTCCCATCTCTTCCATCAAAGGGGTTACAGGCTTTGTACCTTTTTATGTAAATTAAAAAATCTTTAGCCAGTTCTGTGTCAAAAATAAATAGTTGAATGAGCTTGCAGACAACATTTATTTTGTATGTACATTAATGGGCACTTCCATTTTTTCCTGCAGGCTAGAATCCACTTTGAAATTCATGTTTGATAAATTCCCTGGCTTTCCAAGTAATTTAGCTGTCTATAGGGCTGTTGATCCTTTGAGTGTATTGCTGAACCATTGGGACTTGTGCACCACATCTGCATATCCAAGTTCAAATATAGACTCAAGATGATTGGTTTAAACTTTAAGTTGTTGATCTTATTCCTGATAGATTTGTTAGATTGTCTCCCATTTCATTTCTAAAATCTGGGCCTAATCCATAAATACCCCTTCTTAAATATGCCTCCAATAAACTCACTGATTGAGTTAGTCATTCTGTAAGCACAGAGCTGAATTAATATTCAGTGTAGCCCAATAATCTGAAGCCACGATGCTGCCTGGTATTGTGTGCCTCGGTGAGAGTTGGAGCAGGGCACACACAGAGCAGCCCAAGTCGAGGTGTTACTCTCCAGAGTAGCAAGATTCCCTTTGAAAATTCCCTTTATACCTCCTGAGCATTTAAAAGGGGATCCAGGTTTCCCTGGGATATGAAATTAGTGGACAAGTGCTCGATCTATCAGAATCATGAAGCTCGGGCTTGTTTAGCTTGGCTTTTTTTTCTCTCAGGGAGCTGATTTAGGTTTTATTTTCAGTTTGAACACTTGGCAGGACAGGAAGGTACAGTAGGTCTAACACCAAAGTTTACAGCACTTTGAGAGCTAAGACAAGAAAGAGCCATCTGCAAATTCTAGCCAGGCTAATTTCAAATCTAAGCTGTCCTGAGCTGCTGTGCAATATCCTCTAGACCTAAGGCTTTCCTTCCCTTCCATCCTTCTCCTGCTTCTGGTACTGTGCGTGTTCCTACCAGGGATGATGCAGTGATGGGAAAGGCCCTGGAATGTTGGGCAGGCACCAAAAAGGGGGAACAAAGACCTTCACAGGAATTGTGTTAACATCGGGTATCCCTTTCAGTCTTCACCTCTTCCTGATGAGCTTATTTTAAATGTTGTGGGCACCCTTTGCATAAAGAAAAGATGTCTTGTGAATATAAATTAAGTAAAAAATATTACTAACCATAACATCACTCATTCTGTTATAAAACTACTTGTCTGTTTTGCTGTGTGTGGGATATGACCTGAAACGATCTGTGATGTTTGAGAATCATTCTGATAATTGCAACTTGTAACTACTGGGACTTTGAGAAACCTGGTCTAGTGAAAGGTGGTTGGAATTAAATGGTCTTTAAGGTCCCTTCCAATCTAAGCCATTCTGGGATCCCATGATTTTTTATTATGATATTTAGAGAATTCACATTTATTTTCTTTGTTCCATTTAATAAATTCCTCAGCTTAAGAAAACTCAACGTCCTCTGCTTTTCCTTGCTAGAGGTGTGGGGCAGGTTTGCAGTTTGGTTGCAATAACCTATTCTGACACTGCCATAGCATGAATTCCAATTACATTCTTCTCTTTTTTTTCTTGTTTCTATTCTTTATAGGAGATTATTCTAATAATGTACCTTGTGTGGTCTTTCAAGGTAAATTCCAGTAAGTTCCTTGTCTTAATTAATAAAACTGATCTGACTAGTAGTATCAAGAGTCAAATTTAGAGTCTCTGGGGCCTTTTTGTGATAGAGAGAAAAAGAGATGCCGTGGGGAGGGTTTTCCTGCTTGTGTGGGTTTGGGTTTTTTGTTGTTGTTTCATTTTGTTTTAATAATATGTGGAAACTTAATTTTTATTTAAAATTCTTAGTCAGGGTTTAATGAGCTGAATTGATTAACATCACAAGGGTTAGGGAAATACATTTTCTAGTTTTGAAACAAACATAGATCTGTGTACATATGTCTCTTCCTTGCCTCAGTGAGGTTAATGTTTATACTCTTAAATGTATTTTTAAAGGTATTTTTAAAGATTATTATTTACATTACCTTTGGTATTGTGCTGCAAGTGCCTTTTGTGAGGGAGAAAAATGTGTGTAAGTGCCCCAGAATGGGGAGAGTGAGAGTCCTGAACTCTGAACTGAAATTTTTCATTCTACACAAAATCCAGTTTGCTCAGAAGCAGCCCCACAGTGCCACAGTATTTAACATGATTTACTACTTTGCTCACTTAAATTAACAAATTGGACCATATTTCATCAAGGTAATTAGGCACATCTATAACCTTAATAATGTGACTCTCACAAGTGCAGTCCTACTGAGGTCCATCAGCCTAACTTTGTATTCCAAACCAAGCACATCCAAAGCTTTTTGCTAAAGCATATCCTGGTCAGCTGTATCTCCTTATTTGGGGCAGTTCTCAATCCTTTCATGTCCACTGCTCTGTATTGTCTGAATAGCCCCAGGGTGTGTGTTGATTTGGAATGGTTGGTGGAGGAGTTAATGCCCAAAGTGTCTTTAGATGGGTGATTTAGTAATTTTTATCAAGAAAATATGGGTCCTGCTCATGAAAAATAACAGACCCAAGATTCAACATCCTTCTGTTTCAAGTCAGTGCTTGGGAATTCAGGTGGTGTGTTTCCGGTGCTTTGTCCTGCTGTTTCCTTCTCTGCTGCATTTAATCTCCTGAAATATTGGACTTTATGGCTGCTGTGATCCTGTACCTTGATAAGGAAAAGGTGGCAGATCCTTCAGCTCCAGAGAAAGCCCAGCCCAAACAGAGGGGATTTCCTGGCTGGAAAGTGGAAGAACTCAGACCCGATGTTTCTACAATGAATCATTAAATGGTTTGGGTTGGAAAAGAACTTAAAGACATTTCATTCCAACCCCCTGCCATGGGCAGGGGCACCTTCCACTAAACCAGGTTGCTCCAAGCCCCATCCAACCTGGCCTTGGACACTTTCAGGGATGGGGCAGCCACAGCTTCTCTGGGCAACCTGTGCCAGGGCCTCACCACCCTCATCATAAAAAATGTAATTCTTTTATATTATCTGAATCTCCCTTTAGTTTAAGCCACCCATCTTGTCCTATCACAAGAGGCTAACTAAACTGAACTAGAAAACTAAAAAGCCTGGCCCCATCTTTCTTATAAGCCCCCTTTAAATCCTTTAAACTGTTTGTTCTCTTTATTTTTCCAGTGAAAAAGCTTCCTTAGTGGAATGTGTCAAGGGAGTGGAGACTGAGACACAGTGACCACTTCTGCCTCTCTCCAGTGTTTTATTTTGCAGCTCCTTAGCAAGAAACATCTTTTGTATTCATATTTGAGTTTCCACATCCTTGAGGTGACACAACCTCACTAAGAAATCATGGTTTGCATGTGTGGCGTAGCAGTGCTTACATTTAGCTTATAAACCAAAAATTGCACTTTGGAATTGTGCCATATTCATCCCTAAAGCAGGTCTGGGCACATCTGGAGGCAGCCCGAGGTGCTGGGCTTGTCTAGAGCTCTGTGAGCTCTACGTGGATTTTGCAGGTGTGCCCACGGAGTTTGGAAATGTCTGGAGATGTGGGGGATGTGTCTGGCTTGGATGTGCATGTCCTTACATGCAAGTGCTGCTGCAGATGGTTGTTTCTATCTTCAAATGCTTCAGTGGATTTCCAATTCAACCCACCTTGAGTGTTAATGCTTTTGACTGGATAGAGAAAATCTCCCCTATTAATACAACCCTGAAGCCTCCTGGGTTCTGCTGGGGCCACCCCGCTCCAATCTGAGCAATCTCTGCCCTCTCCTCTCTCCACAGAGCAATTCTGGGCATTTTTCTTACATTTCAGCCATTTTTCTATTGTTCCCTTTTTCCTGCTCATTCTGAACTTCTTCCTCTGGGACTTCTGGGCATTTCTAAGAGATTCTTTTGGTCTCCTTCCATTGCTCTGCCGCCCCTCGATTTTCTCTGCCCGCATGTGCTGCCAGGTGAAGATTCCTCTCCCACCAGCCCCTCATTCCTCCCCAAGGTGCCCATTGCCTTTGCTCTCATCCCTCCTTTCCCCTTCCCTCCCTCCCTCTGGTGCTGTCACAGTGGTCCAGGTTGGCTGTAGTCAATTTTTGTTTCATCTTGTAGTCAGTCTTACATAAATAGTGGAAGTTTGTCCTTGCCCCGGGTGATTGATGGGAAGGTATATTCGTACATATCGATTGAGATAAAAAATTAGTAGTTTGCAATAGGAAAGGCAAATTAGTCATCAGAAGGAAGGTGCTTGGAGTATTTTAGGAGTTCCTTGATTAATTCTCATGCTGTGAGTTTTTCTGACAGTAAGTTTTATGTGCTGAGATGTGGGAGGATGAGGCAGTAGTATCAGGTTATTGCAAATTTTACTTTTACTCCTCGCTGATTTATTTTACTGGCTCTCACCAGGATTAGACACAGAGGGCTAAAAATGTTTTTAGCTTCAGTTTTGGGGTGACAACTGCCCTTTTCTGTGCTGGAATTAGGAGCCAGGAAAGAAGGTGGAGCTTTTAGCTACAAAAATATTTTCCTTTGTATGGAAATTAATATTTAAAAGCCAGAGTGTATAACCAAAATAGCCTTTTTGCATGGTGACAAGCCCATCAGTTGGATGTTATCTCTGAAGGACAAAAGAACTAATTCTGTGATACACTGATTAGGCTGAGAAGTAATTTTTTTCTTTGCTTACTTGACAATTTTCTCCCTAATCACCTCATTGAAAGTAGTTTTTAATAAGCATCATAGGAAGCTGAGAGCTCTCGATCTCCTTCCTAAAATACTGCCCACTTTTTCAAGGGTGTTGTGGCATGTTTTTTAGTTTTCCTTTATTACAAACTATAATAGAATTCTTCCCAATAAAAACTGACTTATATTTGGCACTTTTAATTTGTCCAAGAATAATTTAGATAGAAATTCCAATTACTTTGGAAGGAGCACATTTGCTCCATTCTCTCTCAGCTTGTTTAAAAGGAGGTCTTTGATAATTTGCAAGCATTTCTCATGAAAGGCAATTTTATTTAACTGGAATCCAGAAGGAAAAAAAAAAAAAGATGCACAGAGGTTTCAATTTTTAAACTGATAACAAAGCACTATATTTGTGCTGTTACATTTCAGCACAAAGAGGCTGCAAAATAACCTTTTTTAGTTAATGATAGAAAAAAAGATTTAATTGCTCTGAAACACTTATTCCACGTATTATCTCTTTGATTAGGAGACAGTTGTAAATGACTTATTCAATGTAATTGCAAACTGTGGCATGGAACCAAAAGTAAATTATATGTGTTTGCAGTCAGAGGAACGGTGGGTTTGAACACTTTTAATTGTTGGAGTTTTTTTGAGCTTAGCAGAGATGCAATGTTTGGGAATTAGGCTTTTCTTGGATGTTTGAGTGTGGGTGCCCATCAGGCTTGAATTGGGACACTCTTTTTAGCGAAGTGTGTAATAAGCCATGCCTTGGTGTGCACTGCAACAGTGTCTCATCTTCTAAGATCATTCCAAGTCTGGTGGTGTTGAGTGGAGAGAATCATGGAATCACCAAATCCTATAAGTAGGACAAGCCCTCTAAGATCATCAGGTCCAGCACTGCCAAGGCCACAACCATCCCCCAGCACTGCCAGGGCCACCACTAACCCATGTCCCCAAGTGCCACATCTACACTTCTAAATCCCTCCAGGGATGCAAATTTAAATGCAGAGTATAAATAAGGGCATTGGGTTTGTCACCTCATTCCCACTTCATCCCTTTTTGATACCTAACACCAAACTGCAGGTCTGACAATAACAACTTTCTCCATCCTGAATCTCTTCCCAGTGTTGTGAAAACATTCACAATAAGTTAGGGAAGATGATTGCTTCATGCTGTGGATGCAGCTGGATGTTATAACCACAGTGATTTGAAGAAGTCAGAAATATGAACGTTGATATGAGAAAGGGAAAGGGTGAGAGTGAATGGGCAGACAGATGGGAGTGGGAAAATCATCTAGGAGTGGGAAAACCAGAGGGGCTGGAAACCCTTTGTTTCTAAAGTGTAAACCACCCAAAATGCTGAGCAAGAGGGGTTGTGTCAACACTCCAGTGCTGGGAGTTGGAGATTATGGCACCAGCCGTGGCTGGGAGCATCATCACACCCAGGAACAACAGAAATAAAGTAGGTGATGGGGAACAGGAACAAGCTCTCCTTGTTTGAGGGATTTCAGAGGAGATCCTCTGCCAATGCCAGGTTTGGGGAACTGCTTGTTCAGGCAGAAGGATGATCAGCTGCAGGACCTTACAAACCAAGTTCAGTCTGTGCCTCTGGCTGGAGCACTGACAATGTTCCTACTCCTGCATGAGCTGCCCACTCATCCTCTGCTGCAGTGCTGAGACCCAGTTATTAAACTGAAACATCTGCAGTTAAAAATATTGATGTTCCCACTCAGTGGCTGAGGAGAATTTGGTTGTGCAGTTTGTCTTAACCTTCCACAAGTCATGGGAGCTCTGAGGGCTGTTTGGAGGGGTGAGGATCCTCTGCAGGGGGCTGCTCTCAGCCACTAACTCTTGTCACTCCATTCTCCACTTTGTGCCACCATCCTGGAGTAACAGAGGAGCCCCAGGTACTGATTTCAGACAGGGTTGCCCCAACAAGATGCAAAACAAAGGTCATGTACACAGTAACACAACGCTCTGGCAGAGTGTGTCATGCACAGGCACCACTCAGCAAACAGAGGGTGAACCAAAGCAGAAGAAAAAAAAGAAGAAGAAGGTTATAATAACCCCAAACACGTTTGCAATTGCATATGCAAAGAGCTTGTTGGGTTGTGTGCTGAATTTCCACGTGGCTTTGCTGCAGCTGCACATATTCCCTGGTTTCTTGTGAAACTGAGGAGGAAGGTGCCTGGGCTGCTCCTGCTACTCCAACTGCACTTCTGCCCACCAGCTGGGGACACAGGACTGAAAACACCATCCTGCTCCTTAACATCACCCTCCTGTTCCTTAGTACCACCAAGTATGAGTTAGAGTTATTTACTGTGGATTAACACACTTAATTTCTCTTTTAAACCATTGTTTTAGACTTTCCAGTCAGTTCTCATTAGTTGCCAGTTTAGAAGCCCATGGTATATTTAGACATCATATACATTTGTCAGTGAGGAGTAGCTTAAATGATCTACTTTGCCTCACTGCTTAATTATGTTATTTTACTGTTCCTGAAAACCTGACACAAGGCAAATTTACATTACTGTCCTCCTAATTAGCCAATAATCCTTAAGGATTTGAATGATACATACCCAAAGTAATTTCCTCGTTCACTAAATATGAATTTCCTTACGTTAGGTTAAGAAGATGGCACAATGACAGCAGGCATCTTGATGATGACAGCTCTCAACATGTTTGTCTCCGGAGTCAAAATCTATTAAAAGACACATAATGATCTCAGCAGTTTAAGAAAGTGTAGAATGTGAAATCAATAGAGTCACGTACAAAGAGGAACAGAATTTACCTCTCTTAACTGTTGTTAAGTTGTCCACCACCCCAGGCTACTGAAAGGTGCAAAATATTTATAGCCCTGCTTTTCTTAACAGCATCTCAGCTGTATCTTCCTTCACTCACTGTCTCTGAAGCCTCTTAGCTCAAGTGAAAGTGCAGACTTGGAGGAAGCTGCTCCAAAAGAAAGGCCTTGTAGGGTCCCTCACACCTCAGACACCCTTCATTTTGTGACAGATTCTCTCCCTCTATTCTCCTCTTTTGTGAGATCCCACCTGGAGTACTGAATCCTGAGGGTGTGGACCTACTGGAATGAATCCAGAGGAGACCATGGAGACCATGGAGCTGAAGCCCTCTGCTCTGGAGCCAGGCTGGGAGGGCTGAGGGTGTTCACCTGGACAAGAGAAGGCTCCATGGAGACCTGAGAGCCCCTTCCATCATAAAGGGACTCCAAGAGAGCTGGAGAGGGACTTGGGACAAAAGATGGAGGGACAGGATAAAGGGGAATGGCTTTCCAGTGCCAGAGGACAGGGTTAGATGGGATAATTGGGAAGAAATTGTTCCCTGTAAGGGTAGTGAGGCCCTGGCACAGGTTGCCCAGAGAAGCTGTGGCTGCCCCATCCCTGGAAGTGTCCAGGGCCACGTTGGACAGGGCTTGGAGCAACCTGGGCTAGTGGAAGGTGTCCCTGCACATGGCAAGGGGGTGGAAAGAGGTATTTTTAGGGTCCCTTCCAACCCAATGCATTCTATGGTTCTATTATGCCAAATACACTCATCTCACACTTGGCTTTGTCCTCATCTCTGGCCATTGGACTTCTACACGTTGAAAGATCTTGTCTTCTGTTATCGCTGTAGTGGTTGTTGCTGAGGGGTTGTGGAGATGGTAACAGTTTGTGTTTTCCACTCTAGACAGTTTAATTTAATGCATTATTACATTTGATCCAGATGCTACAGTGATGGGTGCATAAAAATAATTAAATAAAGATAAATAGACCGTAACAACTTTACCATTGCCAGTTGTTGTAACATGAAGTTATGTACCAAAAATGCATTGCCAGAAAATTCCTTAAATTTCTAACTAGTGCAAAAAAACTTTCCACAGACACTGGGACATGCAGAGCTCAGTACCTTTAGCACAGGTTGAGCTTTTTCAACATGTCCAGGATTAAACTCCATGCAATTGAATGGAAATCCAATGTTTTCAGTCTCCTTCTATAACTTGTTCAGTGATTTTTGTTGTGCAATCAAAACCCATGAATGTGGATGTGGTGAATAAAGAAAACCTCTTCTCTCTGCCACTCAGTCAGCTGTTGACACGAGACCAGGAGTTGGTCCTACATGTAGAGATGCCATTGTTCAGCAGACTGGAGCTCTGATGTGGCTTTCTGAACCAAGGACTGCTGATGATCTCTGCCTTCTTCACCCTCGTGCACCCGTGGCAGTGGTCCCTGGGATGGGGATGTGGGAAATGCTTGCAGAGATTCCCACAGCACTTGGTGCAGCAGTGGATGCATCACCCCTCTCCTGGACAAATTCCAGAGTGGGTGGACACTTGTATTCTTCTTATTTAAGTTACTTGTGCACTTTTAATTGGCTATATTGGTTTTTTTCCTTGTGGCAAACTGTTTTCTGAAATAATCCTGGCCTTGTGAATGTCTTCCAAGTGGTTTCATTTCATCGTGAGTGAAAGGGCTCCTTGCACAGATGAGCAGATCATGCAAACATCCAGGCTGACACTAGAACAGGAACATGATCATCTTCTGCAGGTGTATGTCTGGACAGTGGAAGGAGCAGGATGCTGCAGTAAACTACTCTCATGTTCCAGAACATCAATGTTGTATTCCCCTACCCAACAATGGAAAAACCACTGTGAGAAATGAGTGATGGAGACACCTCAAAATAGTAGGGTAATAATATTTCAGCCAGGTTTACTTAAAAAGAAATGAGGAGGCTGCTCAGGGTGTCTGTCCCTACCACGTCAAGAGAAAAAATATTCAGTGATGAAAGCAGGTTGTATAGCAGCCACCTTTACTCTGCCCTTGGCAGATGCCCAGGCTTGGCTGTCAGTGAGATGTTTTCCTACTGATATTGTTAATTAAGTTTATTTGGTTCAGGTTACAAAAGGTTTCAGTTGTGACATTGGGGGCCTAAATACATATCACAGAATATTCTGAGTTGGAAGGGATTCACAAGGTTCACTGAGTTCCAACTCCTGGCCCTGCACAGGACCATCCCCAAGGGTCACACCGTGAGCCTGTGAGTATCAACCAAAATGCTCCTTGAGCTCTGTCAGCCTTGGTGCTGTGCCCACTGCCCTGGGGAGCCTGTTCAGTGCCCAACCACCCTCTGGGGGAAGAACCTTTTCTAATACCCAACCTAAACCTCACTCTGACACGAGTTCTGTCACTGGTCACAGAGAGAAGAGATCAATGCCTGCCCCTCTGCTGACCCTTGGGAGGATGTTGAAGACCCCAGTGAGGCCTCCCCTCAGTCTCCTCTTCTCCAGCTGAACACACCAAGTGCCCTCAGCCACTCCTCACACGACTTCTCCTCAAAAAGCTTCACCATCTTTGTTGCCCTCCTTTGGACTCTCTCTAATGGCCTAATATCTTCCTTATATTGCAGTGCCCCAAACTGCCCCAATATTCCAGGTGAGGCCGCCCCAGGGCAGAGCAGAGCAGGACAATCCCCTCCCTGGCCTGGCTGCAATGCTGCCCCTGATGCCCCCCAGGACAGGGTTGGCCCTCCTGGCTGCCAGGGCACTGCTGGCTCATGGACAACTGGCCACTGACCAGTACTCCCAGGTGCCTTTCCTGGTACTGCTTTCCAGCATCTCATTCCCCAGTCTGTCTGTACATCCAGGGTTGTCCCATCCCAGGTGCAGAATCCGGCACTTGCCCTTGTAGAACTTCATACAGTTGGTGATTGCACAGCCCTCTGATTTATCAAGGTCTCTCTGTGGGTTTGGGTGGTGCTTTACTGTGTGGTGGTGGGAAAGGGTAAAGCTTTTTTGGAGAGGCTGGAGAATTTCCCATGGGCACCTGCCTCCCTGAAATTCAAGTGCTCCCTGCAAGGCAGTTTCCATTTTTCCACCAAAAAACCACCTCAAACCCCACTAGGGTTGTGTGGGTGTGTGCTGGGGGTGTGTGCTCACCTCAAGTTCAATCCAGGTAAAAGATGAGCTCTGTTCATGGGGTGCTGAGTTCCCAGTAATTTCAGGGGAGTTTATGGTGCTTTGCATTGAGTGGGAGAATTTGGGAGAAGCTGAGAATATGATTTGTAAGCGTTTTGCTCACGTTGCAGCGAGGTACATGCATCTGCAATCGAATATGCACTTTGTTAGGTTAAGAAACATTTCTTTATGCTCTGCAAAGCAAGTGAATAAAACTGAGAGGGGAAATATATACTGTGTCAGCTGCCTTTGAACAAAAAATTCTTTATTTTCTGCTGTAAAGACAAAGAGTACAGAAAGAAGAAATGCAGTGGTGTGTATGATCATCCTATATAAGCACATTAGAAAGGCACTGTGATACCAGTCATATTGTGAACTTAAAGCCACCCCTAATTAAACTGTCTGCATCCTCCAGCACTTCCCTGTAACGATGTCAAGCCGTGCAGCAATTAGTTGTCCCTCTATGAATGTAAACACTGTTTGTAAATCATATAAATTTAACCTGCTTGGCTTATTGAAAAGCTCCGAAAATTGAATTAATTATCAGTGTAGATTTTGGAGCTGTGATTTATTGAATCACTTTTTGAACGTCTTGATAGAATGTTTTCTGCAGTTCATGGCAATTAATTTTGGTGGCAAAGGTAGGACTTATTAAAAATCTCAGATATAATTCTGGGTAGGGCTAATGGTGTGCACGACAGCATGCAAAGTATTTTATTGCACTAACACAACTGCTGGGGGTTTATTTTAAAGCAAAATTTAGTCCCTCCTAAGGAAACAAGTGCCCTGACCTTTCAGCTTTCTGCATTTTGCACCTCCCCTACTACTTCAAGCTAATTTGAATCTGAAGTTTGAATCCTGAAGAAAGATGCCCTTATGCAGTAGTTCATCTTCTCTTTAGAGATCAGACTAAATGCCCGTGGCAATATGCTGGGAAACACAGCACATTACCATGAAATAGCTCCATTAGAGACAAAAGAAATGTAAACAAAACAAACACATTTGCCACTGTTTTTAGCTCAATTATATTTCTCCTATTGATGGTGTTGCCTAAAATGAAAAAGTGCTCCAGACCTAAATTTAGTAAACCTTTTGTTGCAATTTACTCCAGCAAAACCTCTGTGGCTGGAGGTGGATGGTTTACCTGAGCCATCAGCTACAGAGCACGTTTATGGTTATTGTATTTTACAGGTTGATAGATTTTTATATTCTGTCCAAGCCAGGATCTTACACCACCTGGTTTATTATTTAGTAATTTACAGTGCAGTCAGGCATGTTTGGTTTAATGTAGGATAAACTTATAAATCTATTGTTCCTCCAGTTGCTGGGGTTGGTGTGCAATGAACTACAGAGCTTGATGCGTACATACATTTCAGCTCTGCTTATTTTCTTTGATAGGGAAGCAGGCAATAGATAACACAGTGACAGTGGCATCCCAGGGGACAGCAAAATGTGAGAGCAACACACCGTCAGGTTAGTAGGTCATTATTGTATGAGCACTGAGCCATTAATTGACTACTGTACCAGTCTCAATCTGTGTCAGATTATGGCTTTTGGCAGCAAGAACTGTTATCTAATAGCTAACTTTGCTTCTTTACTGGCTTTTTATTAGGTTTTCTGATAAAACTGTATGTAAAAAGGTAAAGATATTTGTTACACTTAAAAAAACCCCAAACCATGAACAAAACCAACAGAGAGAATAGTGGTAATGTCAATAGGTAAAAATTCCTGTGAGGGAGCATCTAGCAGAGTGTTTTGCTAATATTTGTGAGTATTTTTTTTTATAAACTTGAGTAGTCAGATACTTACTTTAGGGGGAATTGATATTACAGGTGCAAGACTGTCAGAAATTGATACCTGATGCCTGAATTATTGTTGTTAATCTGTAACATTGAGTGGGATTATGAGAATACACAGCCTGTAACAACAACAACAATAAACATCATTTGTACAAATCTTGCTGTTTTCTCCTAAAATCTGCCTTAGTAATAAGGGAGTTGTCAGTCCTGGCTCAGGTGATGGTTACACAAGAGACCCAGCACGTGGCAGAGATGTGGCATCTTCCTCCAGCACCCAGCTCCCAGTGGCAGAGGGTCCACAGCTGAGCTGTGTAATAAGGGAAGAAATGAGTGATGTGAGAGAGTTTTGAGGGAAAAATCATCTGCTCTTTGTCAGGGTGATTTTGGCCACTTGTGTCCATCAGAGAGTAAATTCTCAGCTTTCACAGGCAGGCTGTGGGAGGCTGAGGGTGTCTGTGTTCAGCCCAGTGCTCAGGTTGGGCAGGATTTTGCTCTGGGTTTAAGGATAAATCCTGCTTGTGGTTCAGAGACAATTTCAGATTTCTGCCGTGTTTCAGTGAGATCTTTCAGGGTACTTCAGGTTGGAGCCAAGGTGTTGTTTTGCCTCACTCCTACACCTGCCAAATCCAAACCTGGAGATTTCAGCCGAGCTGAGAACCGAATAGGAGTTGAACACAGCTCATGCTGAAAAAGGGCTTTGCTGAGAGCTGGTGTTGGTGGAGTGGCTTGGACCTGGGTGGGGTGAGCGTGTGTGTGTACTTGGCTCTAAACCAGGTATCCTCACTGTCTATAATCCCTTAGGAATCCCCAGTCCTGACTCCAGAGGAGTGCAGGGTTTTGGGGTGCACCAACTGGGGTCACTCACATTCCAGCTGTGCCACACATCTGGTGTTTGACACTGTTGTTCAAGTGATGGAGATCGAGTCTAATTTCTGTTGCTACCCATAAATCGACCTGCCTGTGACCTTGGGCAAAATAGTTAATCCAGCCAGCCCTCAGTTTCCCTCCTCTGCTCTCCATTAAAAATGATTTGCTGGCCAAGGGTGTCACGTTGGGCAGGAGAACCCAGGGTGAGTGCTAATAATTATCAATATGGGAAAAAAAAAAAAAACTGGGAGAAGGTGGTAAAGGAAGACAGAAACCTTTATTTCATTGGAATTGTATTTATATTGAATGCTATTACAGTTAATATTTTGCAGATCCCATTTTCCTCCATGTGTCTGAATTTGAATAACTTCCACTGCATTTCTTGCCCCGTTAAAAGACGTGGATAAAAACGTGCAACAATTGAGCTTTGAGTATTTCATCTCATTTTGCTATTCCGTGCTTTCTCCTTTCTCTTACAGCAAAATCATTTCTAGAAATTGGATAGCAATATGTAAAATAGATTTTTTTTCAGGCAGTGGTGGCTGATTACATTGATTCTACACATTGTAGTGCTCTTAATGGAGATTTCTGGTTCCCATTCGCTGCATCATGTGCTGAGGCTGTTTCTGTGGTCTCTGCTGCATCTTGTCCCCTTGGCATTTTTTAAAAAACTCATTTGGAAGAATTAACTACCTTTTACGTATTTAAAATTTGGCTCCATGGAAATCGATGTACAAATAATTTTTATGGTTACAATAAGTAGGTTCCATAATACAATACAAATATCTGTATGTAAATCTTGCCTTGGAGGTAGATATCTAGTGTACATCCCAGTACTTATCCCACTTTCACACCTAATTTTCTTTGTGAATCACACATAAAACTCACATATTCTCTGCTGTGCAATGAAATCATGAATTCTTAGCATGCCCACACATAAGATGTTTCTCTGAGAATAATATCCATAACTATTTTTTAAGGGGAAAAAAAAAAAAGCCAGGGAAGGTTTTGGTGCACCATTTATTTTTATGATAATTTAAATATGTTAATACTGTACCTAAGAGTTTTATATACACACACATTTTGCATAAAGAAGAGCTTTTACTCCCAAGCGAGGTTGGGAGGGGGG